>NW_020327127.1:0-25084 GCF_001858045.2 Oreochromis niloticus
GTGTTCGAGATTCTCATGGGTCTCCAGACTAACAGCTTGTACTTGTTGAAGCTGGCAGGACATTGTTCTTAACTCACGATGTTCTGCTTCTTTTCTGTCATCAGGCTTACAATCCGCTGCTTAGCTTGATTAAACATTACTCCCCAGCCCTCATTTATGATGTCCACGTTGGGCTGCTTCTGTTGGTTCACGAGCATTTCCTTGTGCCTTTCTTCCATGTCTTTATTTCGGCCTTCCAGTTCTCTGTATTCAGTTTCCAGTTGTTTCTTCTCATGAACCACTTGTGCATTTCTCTGCAGTACTTCATTAATCTCTACTTGCAAGACTTCATTTTGTTTCTTCATGTTGTGAAGTTTGCATTCCATCTCTTTCTCCTTTATGTCTTGCTGTTTCTTCTCTTGAAGAAACTTTTCGTTTTTCTCCAATGCTTCATCAAGCTGTACTTGCAGCTGCTGATTCAGGTTGACAGCGTGTTCGAGATTCTCATG
Organism: Oreochromis niloticus; assembly: GCF_001858045.2. Taxonomy (NCBI): domain Eukaryota; kingdom Metazoa; phylum Chordata; class Actinopteri; order Cichliformes; family Cichlidae; genus Oreochromis; species Oreochromis niloticus. The sequence goes on from NW_020327127.1 coordinate 489, forward strand.
GTCTCCAGACTAACAGCTTGTGTTGTTGAAGCTGGCAGGACATTGTTCTTAACTCACGGATGTTCTGCTTCTTTTCTGTCATCAGGCTTACAATCCGCTGCTTAGCTTGATTAAACATTACTCCCCAGCCCTCATTTATGATGTCCACGTTGGGCTGCTTCTGTTGGTTCACGAGCATTTCCTTGTGCCTTTCTTCCATGTCTTTATTTCGGCCTTCCAGTTCTCTGTATTCAGTTTCCAGTTGTTTCTTCTCATGAACCACTTGTGCATTTCTCTGCAGTACTTCATTAATCTCTACTTGCAAGACTTCATTTTGTTTCTTCATGTTGTGAAGTTTGCATTCCATCTCTTTCTCCTTTATGTCTTGCTGTTTCTTCTCTTGAAGAAACTTTTCGTTTTTCTCCAATGCTTCATCAAGCTGTACTTGCAGCTGCTGATTCAGGTTGACAGCGTGTTCGAGATTCTCATGGTCTCCAGACTAACAGCTTGTGCTTGTTGAAGCTGGCAGGACATTGTTCTTAACTCACGGATGTTCTGCTTCTTTTCTGTCATCAGGCTTACAATCCGCTGCTTAGCTTGATTAAACATTACTCCCCAGCCTCATTTATGATGTCCACGTTGGGCTGCTTCTGTTGGTTCACGAGCATTTCCTTGTGCCTTTCTTCCATGTCTTTATTTCGGCCTTCCAGTTCTCTGTATTCAGTTTCCAGTTGTTCTTCTCATGAACCACTTGTGCATTTCTCTGCAGTACTTCATTAATCTCTACTTGCAAGACTTCATTTTGTTTCTTCATGTTGTGAAGTTTGCATTCCATCTCTTTCTCCTTTATGTCTTGCTGTTTCTTCTCTTGAAGAAACTTTTCGTTTTTCTCCAATGCTTCATCAAGCTGTACTTGCAGCTGCTGATTCAGGTTGACAGCGTGTTCGAGATTCTCATGGGTCTCCAGACTAACAGCTTGTGCTTGTTGAAGCTGGCAGGACATTGTTCTTAACTCACGGATGTTCTGCTTCTTTTCTGTCATCAGGCTTACAATCCGCTGCTTAGCTTGATTAAACATTACTCCCCAGCCCTCATTTATGATGTCCACGTTGGGCTGCTTCTGTTGGTTCACGAGCATTTCCTTGTGCCTTTCTTCCATGTCTTTATTTCGGCCTTCCAGTTCTCTGTATTCAGTTTCCAGTTGTTCTTCTCATGAACCACTTGTGCATTTCTCTGCAGTACTTCATTAATCTCTACTTGCAAGACTTCATTTTGTTTCTTCATGTTGTGAAGTTTGCATTCCATCTCTTTCTCCTTTATGTCTTGCTGTTTCTTCTCTTGAAGAAACTTTTCGTTTTTCTCCAATGCTTCATCAAGCTGTACTTGCAGCTGCTGATTCAGGTTGACAGCGTGTTCGAGATTCTCATGGTCTCCAGACTAACAGCTTGTGCTTGTTGAAGCTGGCAGGACATTGTTCTTAACTCACGGATGTTCTGCTTCTTTTCTGTCATCAGGCTTACAATCCGCTGCTTAGCTTGATTAAACATTACTCCCCAGCCCTCATTTATGATGTCCACGTTGGGCTGCTTCTGTTGGTTCACGAGCATTTCCTTGTGCCTTTCTTCCATGTCTTTATTTCGGCCTTCCAGTTCTCTGTATTCAGTTTCCAGTTGTTTCTTCTCATGAACCACTTGTGCATTTCTCTGCAGTACTTCATTAATCTCTACTTGCAAGACTTCATTTTGTTTCTTCATGTTGTGAAGTTTGCATTCCATCTCTTTCTCCTTTATGTCTTGCTGTTTCTTCTCTTGAAGAAACTTTTCGTTTTTCTCCAATGCTTCATCAAGCTGTACTTGCAGCTGCTGATTCAGGTTGACAGCGTGTTCGAGATTCTCATGGTCTCCAGACTAACAGCTTGTGCTTGTTGAAGCTGGCAGGACATTGTTCTTAACTCACGGATGTTCTGCTTCTTTTCTGTCATCAGGCTTACAATCCGCTGCTTAGCTTGATTAAACATTACTCCCAGCCCTCATTTATGATGTCCACGTTGGGCTGCTTCTGTTGGTTCACGAGCATTTCCTTGTGCCTTTCTTCCATGTCTTTATTTCGGCCTTCCAGTTCTCTGTATTCAGTTTCCAGTTGTTTCTTCTCATGAACCACTTGTGCATTTCTCTGCAGTACTTCATTAATCTCTACTTGCAAGACTTCATTTTGTTTCTTCATGTTGTGAAGTTTGCATTCCATCTCTTTCTCCTTTATGTCTTGCTGTTTCTTCTCTTGAAGAAACTTTTCGTTTTTCTCCAATGCTTCATCAAGCTGTACTTGCAGCTGCTGATTCAGGTTGACAGCGTGTTCGAGATTCTCATGGGTCTCCAGACTAACAGCTTGTGCTTGTTGAAGCTGGCAGGACATTGTTCTTAACTCACGGATGTTCTGCTTCTTTTCTGTCATCAGGCTTACAATCCGCTGCTTAGCTTGATTAAACATTACTCCCCAGCCCTCATTTATGATGTCCACGTTGGGCTGCTTCTGTTGGTTCACGAGCATTTCCTTGTGCCTTTCTTCCATGTCTTTATTTCGGCCTTCCAGTTCTCTGTATTCAGTTTCCAGTTGTTTCTTCTCATGAACCACTTGTGCATTTCTCTGCAGTACTTCATTAATCTCTACTTGCAAGACTTCATTTTGTTTCTTCATGTTGTGAAGTTTGCATTCCATCTCTTTCTCCTTTATGTCTTGCTGTTTCTTCTCTTGAAGAAACTTTTCGTTTTTCTCCAATGCTTCATCAAGCTGTACTTGCAGCTGCTGATTCAGGTTGACAGCGTGTTCGAGATTCTCATGGTCTCCAGACTAACAGCTTGTGCTTGTTGAAGCTGGCAGGACATTGTTCTTAACTCACGGATGTTCTGCTTCTTTTCTGTCATCAGGCTTACAATCCGCTGCTTAGCTTGATTAAACATTACTCCCAGCCCTCATTTATGATGTCCACGTTGGGCTGCTTCTGTTGGTTCACGAGCATTTCCTTGTGCCTTTCTTCCATGTCTTTATTTCGGCCTTCCAGTTCTCTGTATTCAGTTTCCAGTTGTTTCTTCTCATGAACCACTTGTGCATTTCTCTGCAGTACTTCATTAATCTCTACTTGCAAGACTTCATTTTGTTTCTTCATGTTGTGAAGTTTGCATTCCATCTCTTTCTCCTTTATGTCTTGCTGTTTCTTCTCTTGAAGAAACTTTCGTTTTTCTCCAATGCTTCATCAAGCTGTACTTGCAGCTGCTGATTCAGGTTGACAGCGTGTTCGAGATTCTCATGGTCTCCAGACTAACAGCTTGTGCTTGTTGAAGCTGGCAGGACATTGTTCTTAACTCACGGATGTTCTGCTTCTTTTCTGTCATCAGGCTTACAATCCGCTGCTTAGCTTGATTAAACATTACTCCCCAGCCCTCATTTATGATGTCCACGTTGGGCTGCTTCTGTTGGTTCACGAGCATTTCCTTGTGCCTTTCTTCCATGTCTTTATTTCGGCCTTCCAGTTCTCTGTATTCAGTTTCCAGTTGTTTCTTCTCATGAACCACTTGTGCATTTCTCTGCAGTACTTCATTAATCTCTACTTGCAAGACTTCATTTTGTTTCTTCATGTTGTGAAGTTTGCATTCCATCTCTTTCTCCTTTATGTCTTGCTGTTTCTTCTCTTGAAGAAACTTTTCGTTTTTCTCCAATGCTTCATCAAGCTGTACTTGCAGCTGCTGATTCAGGTTGACAGCGTGTTCGAGATTCTCATGGTCTCCAGACTAACAGCTTGTGCTTGTTGAAGCTGGCAGGACATTGTTCTTAACTCACGGATGTTCTGCTTCTTTTCTGTCATCAGGCTTACAATCCGCTGCTTAGCTTGATTAAACATTACTCCCCAGCCCTCATTTATGATGTCCACGTTGGGCTGCTTCTGTTGGTTCACGAGCATTTCCTTGTGCCTTTCTTCCATGTCTTTATTTCGGCCTTCCAGTTCTCTGTATTCAGTTTCCAGTTGTTCTTCTCATGAACCACTTGTGCATTTCTCTGCAGTACTTCATTAATCTCTACTTGCAAGACTTCATTTTGTTTCTTCATGTTGTGAAGTTTGCATTCCATCTCTTTCTCCTTTATGTCTTGCTGTTTCTTCTCTTGAAGAAACTTTTCGTTTTTCTCCAATGCTTCATCAAGCTGTACTTGCAGCTGCTGATTCAGGTTGACAGCGTGTTCGAGATTCTCATGGTCTCCAGACTAACAGCTTGTGCTTGTTGAAGCTGGCAGGACATTGTTCTTAACTCACGGATGTTCTGCTTCTTTTCTGTCATCAGGCTTACAATCCGCTGCTTAGCTTGATTAAACATTACTCCCCAGCCCTCATTTATGATGTCCACGTTGGGCTGCTTCTGTTGGTTCACGAGCATTTCCTTGTGCCTTTCTTCCATGTCTTTATTTCGGCCTTCCAGTTCTCTGTATTCAGTTTCCAGTTGTTTCTTCTCATGAACCACTTGTGCATTTCTCTGCAGTACTTCATTAATCTCTACTTGCAAGACTTCATTTTGTTTCTTCATGTTGTGAAGTTTGCATTCCATCTCTTTCTCCTTTATGTCTTGCTGTTTCTTCTCTTGAAGAAACTTTTCGTTTTTCTCCAATGCTTCATCAAGCTGTACTTGCAGCTGCTGATTCAGGTTGACAGCGTGTTCGAGATTCTCATGGTCTCCAGACTAACAGCTTGTGCTTGTTGAAGCTGGCAGGACATTGTTCTTAACTCACGGATGTTCTGCTTCTTTTCTGTCATCAGGCTTACAATCCGCTGCTTAGCTTGATTAAACATTACTCCCCAGCCCTCATTTATGATGTCCACGTTGGGCTGCTTCTGTTGGTTCACGAGCATTTCCTTGTGCCTTTCTTCCATGTCTTTATTTCGGCCTTCCAGTTCTCTGTATTCAGTTTCCAGTTGTTTCTTCTCATGAACCACTTGTGCATTTCTCTGCAGTACTTCATTAATCTCTACTTGCAAGACTTCATTTTGTTTCTTCATGTTGTGAAGTTTGCATTCCATCTCTTTCTCCTTTATGTCTTGCTGTTTCTTCTCTTGAAGAAACTTTTCGTTTTTCTCCAATGCTTCATCAAGCTGTACTTGCAGCTGCTGATTCAGGTTGACAGCGTGTTCGAGATTCTCATGGGTCTCCAGACTAACAGCTTGTGCTTGTTGAAGCTGGCAGGACATTGTTCTTAACTCACGGATGTTCTGCTTCTTTTCTGTCATCAGGCTTACAATCCGCTGCTTAGCTTGATTAAACATTACTCCCCAGCCCTCATTTATGATGTCCACGTTGGGCTGCTTCTGTTGGTTCACGAGCATTTCCTTGTGCCTTTCTTCCATGTCTTTATTTCGGCCTTCCAGTTCTCTGTATTCAGTTTCCAGTTGTTCTTCTCATGAACCACTTGTGCATTTCTCTGCAGTACTTCATTAATCTCTACTTGCAAGACTTCATTTTGTTTCTTCATGTTGTGAAGTTTGCATTCCATCTCTTTCTCCTTTATGTCTTGCTGTTTCTTCTCTTGAAGAAACTTTTCGTTTTTCTCCAATGCTTCATCAAGCTGTACTTGCAGCTGCTGATTCAGGTTGACAGCGTGTTCGAGATTCTCATAGGTCTCCAGACTAACAGCTTGTGCTTGTTGAAGCTGGCAGGACATTGTTCTTAACTCACGGATGTTCTGCTTCTTTTCTGTCATCAGGCTTACAATCCGCTGCTTAGCTTGATTAAACATCACTCCCCAGCCCTCATTTATGATGTCCACGTTGGGCTGCTTCTGTTGGTTCACGAGCATTTCCTTGTGCCTTTCTTCCATGTCTTTATTTCGGCCTTCCAGTTCTCTGTATTCAGTTTCCAGTTGTTTCTTCTCATGAACCACTTGTGCATTTCTCTGCAGTACTTCATTAATCTCTACTTGCAAGACTTCATTTTGTTTCTTCATGTTGTGAAGTTTGCATTCCATCTCTTTCTCCTTTATGTCTTGCTGTTTCTTCTCTTGAAGAAACTTTTCGTTTTTCTCCAATGCTTCATCAAGCTGTACTTGCAGCTGCTGATTCAGGTTGACAGCGTGTTCGAGATTCTCATGGGTCTCCAGACTAACAGCTTGTGCTTGTTGAAGCTGGCAGGACATTGTTCTTAACTCACGGATGTTCTGCTTCTTTTATGTTCAGGCCTTCCAGCTTCTCTGTCAATCCAGTTTCTGTTCACGTTGTTTCTTCTCATTGAACCACTTGTGCATTTCTTCTGCAGGTTTACTTCATTAATCTCTACTTGCAAGACTTCATTTTGTTTCTTCATGTTGTGAAGTTTGCATTCCATCTCTTTCTCCTTTATGTCTTGCTGTTTCTTCTCTTGAAGAAACTTTTCGTTTTTCTCCAATGCTTCATCAAGCTGTACTTGCAGCTGCTGATTCAGGTTGACAGCGTGTTCGAGATTCTCATGGGTCTCCAGACTAACAGCTTGTGCTTGTTGAAGCTGGCAGGACATTGTTCTTAACTCACGGATGTTCTGCTTCTTTTCTGTCATCAGGCTTACAATCCGCTGCTTAGCTTGATTAAACATTACTCCCCAGCCCTCATTTATGATGTCCACGTTGGCTGCTTCTGTTGGTTCACGAGCATTTCCTTGTGCCTTTCTTCCATGTCTTTATTTCGGCCTTCCAGTTCTCTGTATTCAGTTTCCAGTTGTTTCTTCTCATGAACCACTTGTGCATTTCTCTGCAGTACTTCATTAATCTCTACTTGCAAGACTTCATTTTGTTTCTTCATGTTGTGAAGTTTGCATTCCATCTCTTTCTCCTTTATGTCTTGCTGTTTCTTCTCTTGAAGAAACTTTTCGTTTTTCTCCAATGCTTCATCAAGCTGTACTTGCAGCTGCTGATTCAGGTTGACAGCGTGTTCGAGATTCTCATGGGTCTCCAGACTAACAGCTTGTGCTTGTTGAAGCTGGCAGGACATTGTTCTTAACTCACGGATGTTCTGCTTCTTTTCTGTCATCAGGCTTACAATCCGCTGCTTAGCTTGATTAAACATTACTCCCCAGCCCTCATTTATGATGTCCACGTTGGGCTGCTTCTGTTGGTTCACGAGCATTTCCTTGTGCCTTTCTTCCATGTCTTTATTTCGGCCTTCCAGTTCTCTGTATTCAGTTTCCAGTTGTTTCTTCTCATGAACCACTTGTGCATTTCTCTGCAGTACTTCATTAATCTCTACTTGCAAGACTTCATTTTGTTTCTTCATGTTGTGAAGTTTGCATTCCATCTCTTTCTCCTTTATGTCTTGCTGTTTCTTCTCTTGAAGAAACTTTTCGTTTTTCTCCAATGCTTCATCAAGCTGTACTTGCAGCTGCTGATTCAGGTTGACAGCGTGTTCGAGATTCTCATGGTCTCCAGACTAACAGCTTGTGCTTGTTGAAGCTGGCAGGACATTGTTCTTAACTCACGGATGTTCTGCTTCTTTTCTGTCATCAGGCTTACAATCCGCTGCTTAGCTTGATTAAACATTACTCCCCAGCCCTCATTTATGATGTCCACGTTGGGCTGCTTCTGTTGGTTCACGAGCATTTCCTTGTGCCTTTCTTCCATGTCTTTATTTCGGCCTTCCAGTTCTCTGTATTCAGTTTCCAGTTGTTTCTTCTCATGAACCACTTGTGCATTTCTCTGCAGTACTTCATTAATCTCTACTTGCAAGACTTCATTTTGTTTCTTCATGTTGTGAAGTTTGCATTCCATCTCTTTCTCCTTTATGTCTTGCTGTTTCTTCTCTTGAAGAAACTTTTCGTTTTTCTCCAATGCTTCATCAAGCTGTACTTGCAGCTGCTGATTCAGGTTGACAGCGTGTTCGAGATTCTCATGGTCTCCAGACTAACAGCTTGTGCTTGTTGAAGCTGGCAGGACATTGTTCTTAACTCACGGATGTTCTGCTTCTTTTCTGTCATCAGGCTTACAATCCGCTGCTTAGCTTGATTAAACATTACTCCCCAGCCCTCATTTATGATGTCCACGTTGGGCTGCTTCTGTTGGTTCACGAGCATTTCCTTGTGCCTTTCTTCCATGTCTTTATTTCGGCCTTCCAGTTCTCTGTATTCAGTTTCCAGTTGTTTCTTCTCATGAACCACTTGTGCATTTCTCTGCAGTACTTCATTAATCTCTACTTGCAAGACTTCATTTTGTTTCTTCATGTTGTGAAGTTTGCATTCCATCTCTTTCTCCTTTATGTCTTGCTGTTTCTTCTCTTGAAGAAACTTTTCGTTTTTCTCCAATGCTTCATCAAGCTGTACTTGCAGCTGCTGATTCAGGTTGACAGCGTGTTCGAGATTCTCATGGTCTCCAGACTAACAGCTTGTGCTTGTTGAAGCTGGCAGGACATTGTTCTTAACTCACGGATGTTCTGCTTCTTTTCTGTCATCAGGCTTACAATCCGCTGCTTAGCTTGATTAAACATTACTCCCCAGCCCTCATTTATGATGTCCACGTTGGGCTGCTTCTGTTGGTTCACGAGCATTTCCTTGTGCCTTTCTTCCATGTCTTTATTTCGGCCTTCCAGTTCTCTGTATTCAGTTTCCAGTTGTTTCTTCTCATGAACCACTTGTGCATTTCTCTGCAGTACTTCATTAATCTCTACTTGCAAGACTTCATTTTGTTTCTTCATGTTGTGAAGTTTGCATTCCATCTCTTTCTCCTTTATGTCTTGCTGTTTCTTCTCTTGAAGAAACTTTTCGTTTTTCTCCAATGCTTCATCAAGCTGTACTTGCAGCTGCTGATTCAGGTTGACAGCGTGTTCGAGATTCTCATGGTCTCCAGACTAACAGCTTGTGCTTGTTGAAGCTGGCAGGACATTGTTCTTAACTCACGGATGTTCTGCTTCTTTTCTGTCATCAGGCTTACAATCCGCTGCTTAGCTTGATTAAACATTACTCCCCAGCCCTCATTTATGATGTCCACGTTGGGCTGCTTCTGTTGGTTCACGAGCATTTCCTTGTGCCTTTCTTCCATGTCTTTATTTCGGCCTTCCAGTTCTCTGTATTCAGTTTCCAGTTGTTTCTTCTCATGAACCACTTGTGCATTTCTCTGCAGTACTTCATTAATCTCTACTTGCAAGACTTCATTTTGTTTCTTCATGTTGTGAAGTTTGCATTCCATCTCTTTCTCCTTTATGTCTTGCTGTTTCTTCTCTTGAAGAAACTTTTCGTTTTTCTCCAATGCTTCATCAAGCTGTACTTGCAGCTGCTGATTCAGGTTGACAGCGTGTTCGAGATTCTCATGGGTCTCCAGACTAACAGCTTGTGCTTGTTGAAGCTGGCAGGACATTGTTCTTAACTCACGGATGTTCTGCTTCTTTTCTGTCATCAGGCTTACAATCCGCTGCTTAGCTTGATTAAACATTACTCCCCAGCCCTCATTTATGATGTCCACGTTGGGCTGCTTCTGTTGGTTCACGAGCATTTCCTTGTGCCTTTCTTCCATGTCTTTATTTCGGCCTTCCAGTTCTCTGTATTCAGTTTCCAGTTGTTTCTTCTCATGAACCACTTGTGCATTTCTCTGCAGTACTTCATTAATCTCTACTTGCAAGACTTCATTTTGTTTCTTCATGTTGTGAAGTTTGCATTCCATCTCTTTCTCCTTTATGTCTTGCTGTTTCTTCTCTTGAAGAAACTTTTCGTTTTTCTCCAATGCTTCATCAAGCTGTACTTGCAGCTGCTGATTCAGGTTGACAGCGTGTTCGAGATTCTCATGGTCTCCAGACTAACAGCTTGTGCTTGTTGAAGCTGGCAGGACATTGTTCTTAACTCACGGATGTTCTGCTTCTTTTCTGTCATCAGGCTTACAATCCGCTGCTTAGCTTGATTAAACATTACTCCCCAGCCCTCATTTATGATGTCCACGTTGGGCTGCTTCTGTTGGTTCACGAGCATTTCCTTGTGCCTTTCTTCCATGTCTTTATTTCGGCCTTCCAGTTCTCTGTATTCAGTTTCCAGTTGTTTCTTCTCATGAACCACTTGTGCATTTCTCTGCAGTACTTCATTAATCTCTACTTGCAAGACTTCATTTTGTTTCTTCATGTTGTGAAGTTTGCATTCCATCTCTTTCTCCTTTATGTCTTGCTGTTTCTTCTCTTGAAGAAACTTTTCGTTTTTCTCCAATGCTTCATCAAGCTGTACTTGCAGCTGCTGATTCAGGTTGACAGCGTGTTCGAGATTCTCATGGGTCTCCAGACTAACAGCTTGTGCTTGTTGAAGCTGGCAGGACATTGTTCTTAACTCACGGATGTTCTGCTTCTTTTCTGTCATCAGGCTTACAATCCGCTGCTTAGCTTGATTAAACATTACTCCCCAGCCCTCATTTATGATGTCCACGTTGGGCTGCTTCTGTTGGTTCACGAGCATTTCCTTGTGCCTTTCTTCCATGTCTTTATTTCGGCCTTCCAGTTCTCTGTATTCAGTTTCCAGTTGTTTCTTCTCATGAACCACTTGTGCATTTCTCTGCAGTACTTCATTAATCTCTACTTGCAAGACTTCATTTTGTTTCTTCATGTTGTGAAGTTTGCATTCCATCTCTTTCTCCTTTATGTCTTGCTGTTTCTTCTCTTGAAGAAACTTTTCGTTTTTCTCCAATGCTTCATCAAGCTGTACTTGCAGCTGCTGATTCAGGTTGACAGCGTGTTCGAGATTCTCATGGTCTCCAGACTAACAGCTTGTGCTTGTTGAAGCTGGCAGGACATTGTTCTTAACTCACGGATGTTCTGCTTCTTTTCTGTCATCAGGCTTACAATCCGCTGCTTAGCTTGATTAAACATTACTCCCCAGCCCTCATTTATGATGTCCACGTTGGGCTGCTTCTGTTGGTTCACGAGCATTTCCTTGTGCCTTTCTTCCATGTCTTTATTTCGGCCTTCCAGTTCTCTGTATTCAGTTTCCAGTTGTTTCTTCTCATGAACCACTTGTGCATTTCTCTGCAGTACTTCATTAATCTCTACTTGCAAGACTTCATTTTGTTTCTTCATGTTGTGAAGTTTGCATTCCATCTCTTTCTCCTTTATGTCTTGCTGTTTCTTCTCTTGAAGAAACTTTTCGTTTTTCTCCAATGCTTCATCAAGCTGTACTTGCAGCTGCTGATTCAGGTTGACAGCGTGTTCGAGATTCTCATGGTCTCCAGACTAACAGCTTGTGCTTGTTGAAGCTGGCAGGACATTGTTCTTAACTCACGGATGTTCTGCTTCTTTTCTGTCATCAGGCTTACAATCCGCTGCTTAGCTTGATTAAACATTACTCCCCAGCCCTCATTTATGATGTCCACGTTGGGCTGCTTCTGTTGGTTCACGAGCATTTCCTTGTGCCTTTCTTCCATGTCTTTATTTCGGCCTTCCAGTTCTCTGTATTCAGTTTCCAGTTGTTTCTTCTCATGAACCACTTGTGCATTTCTCTGCAGTACTTCATTAATCTCTACTTGCAAGACTTCATTTTGTTTCTTCATGTTGTGAAGTTTGCATTCCATCTCTTTCTCCTTTATGTCTTGCTGTTTCTTCTCTTGAAGAAACTTTTCGTTTTTCTCCAATGCTTCATCAAGCTGTACTTGCAGCTGCTGATTCAGGTTGACAGCGTGTTCGAGATTCTCATGGGTCTCCGACTACAGCTTGTGCTTGTTGAAGCTGGCAGGACATTGTTCTTAACTCACGGATGTTCTGCTTCTTTTCTGTCATCAGGCTTACAATCCGCTGCTTAGCTTGATTAAACATTACTCCCCAGCCCTCATTTATGATGTCCACGTTGGTGCTTTCTGTTGGTTCACGAGCATTTCCTTGTGCCTTTCTTCCATGTCTTTATTCGGCCTTCCAGTTCTCTGTATTCAGTTTCCGTTGTTTCTCTGAACCACTTGTGCATTCTCTGCAGTACTTCATTAATCTCTACTTGCAGACTTCATTTTGTTTCTTCATGTTGTGAAGTTTGCATTCCATCTCTTTCTCCTTTATGTCTTGCTGTTTCTTCTCTTGAAGAAACTTTTCGTTTTTCTCCAATGCTTCATCAAGCTGTACTTGAGCTGCTGATTCAGGTTGACAGCGTGTTCGAGATTCTCATAGGTCTCCAGACTAACAGTTTGCTTGTTGAAGCTGGCAGGACATTTTCTAACTCACGGATGTTCTGCTTCTTTTCTGTCATCAGGCTTACAATCCGCTGCTTAGCTTGGATTAAACATCACTCCCCAGCCCTCATTTATGATGTCCACGTTGGGCTGCTTTGTTGGTTCACGAGCATTTCCTTGTGCCTTTCTTCCATGTCTTTATTTCGGCCTTCCAGTTCTCTGTATTCAGTTTCCAGTTGTTTCTTCTCATGAACACTTGTGCATTTCTCTGCAGTACTTCATTAATCTCTACTTGCAAGACTTCATTTTGTTTCTTCATGTTGTGAAGTTGCATTCCATCTCTTTCTCCTTTATGTCTTGCTGTTTCTTCTCTTGAAGAAACTTTTCGTTTTTCTCCAATGCTTCATCAAGCTGTACTTGCAGCTGCTGATTCAGGTTGACAGCGTGTTCGAGATTCTCATGGGTCTCCAGACTAACAGCTTGTGCTTGTTGAAGCTGGCAGGACATTGTTCTTAACTCACGGATGTTCTGCTTCTTTCTGTCATCAGGTTTACAATCCGCTGCTTAGCTTGATTAAACATACTCCCCAGCCCTCATTTATGATGTCCACGTTGGGCTGCTTCTGTTGGTTCACGAGCATTTCCTTGTGCCTTTCTTCCATGTCTTTATTTCGGCCTTCCAGTTCTCTGTATTCAGTTTCCAGTTGTTCCTTCTCATGAACCACTTGTGCATTTCTCTGCAGTACTTCATTAATCTCTACTTGCAAGACTTCATTTGTTTCTTCATGTTGTGAAGTTTGCATTCCATTCTTTCTCCTTTATGTCTTGCTGTTTCTTCTCTTGAAGAACTTTTCGTTTTTCTCCAATGCTTCATCAAGCTGTACTTGCAGCTGCTGAATTCAGGTTGACAGCGTGTTCGAGATTCTCATAGGTCTCCAGACTTACAGCTGTCTTGTTGAAGCTGGAAGGACATTGTTCTTAACTCACGGATGTTCTGCTTCTTTTCTGTCATCAGGCTTACAATCCGCTGCTTAGCTTGATTAAACATCACTCCCCAGCCCTCATTTATGATGTCCACGTTGGCTGCTTCTGTTGGTTCACGAGCATTTCCTTGTGCCTTTCTTCCATGTCTTTTTTCGGCCTTCCAGTTCTCTGTATTCAGTTTCCAGTTGTTTCTTCTCATGAACCACTTGTGCATTTCTCTGCAGTACTTCATTAATCTCTACTTGCAAGACTTCATTTTGTTTCTTCATGTTGTGAAGTTTGCATTCCATCTCTTTCTCCTTTATGTCTTGCTGTTTCTTCTCTGAAGAAACTTTTCGTTTTTCTCCAATGCTTCATCAAGCTGTACTTGCAGCTGCTGATTCAGGTTGACAGCGTGTTCGAGATTCTCATGGGTCTCCAGACTAACAGCTTGTGCTTGTTGAAGCTGGCAGGACATTGTTCTTAACTCACGGATGTTCTGCTTCTTTTCTGTCATCAGGCTTACAATCCGCTGCTTAGCTTGATTAAACATTACTCCCCAGCCCTCATTTATGATGTCCACGTTGGGCTGCTTCTGTTGGTTCACGAGCATTTCCTTGTGCCTTTCTTCCATGTCTTTATTTCGGCCTTCCAGTTCTCTGTATTCAGTTTCCAGTTGTTCTTCTCATGAACCACTTGTGCATTTCTCTGCAGTACTTCATTAATCTCTACTTGCAAGACTTCATTTGTTTCTTCATGTTGTGAAGTTTGCATTCCATCTCTTTCTCCTTTATGTCTTGCTGTTCTTCTCTTGAAGAAACTTTTCGTTTTTCTCCAATGCTTCATCAAGCTGTACTTGCAGCTGCTGATTCAGGTTGACAGCGTGTTCGGATTCTCATGGGTCTCCAGACTAACAGCTTGTACTTGTTGAAGCTGGCAGGACATTGTTCTTAACTCACGGATGTTCTGCTTCTTTTCTGTCATCAGGCTTACAATCCGCTGCTTAGCTTGATTAAACATCACTCCCAGCCCTCATTTATGATGTCCACGTTGGGCTGCTTCTGTTGGTTCACGAGCATTTCCTTGTGCCTTTCTTCCATGTCTTTATTTCGGCCTTCCAGTTCTCTGTATTCAGTTTCCATTGTTTCTTCTCATGAACCACTTGTGCATTTCTCTGCAGTACTTCATTAATCTCTACTTGCAAGACTTCATTTTGTTTCTTCATGTTGTGAAGTTTGCATTCCATCTCTTTCTCCTTTATGTCTTGCTGTTTCTTCTCTTGAAGAAACTTTTCGTTTTTCTCCAATGCTTCATCAAGCTGTACTTGCAGCTGCTGATTCAGGTTGACAGCGTGTTCGAGATTCTCATGGGTCTCCAGACTAACAGCTTGTGCTTGTTGAAGCTGGCAGGACATTGTTCTTAACTCACGGATGTTCTGCTTCTTTTCTGTCATCAGGTTACAATCCGCTGCTTAGCTGATTAAACATTACTCCCCAGCCCTATTTATGATGTCCACGTTGGGCTGCTTCTGTTGGTTCACGAGCATTCCTTGTGCCTTTCTTCCATGTCTTTATTTCGGCCTTCCAGTTCTCTGTATTCAGTTTCCAGTTGTTCCTTCTCATGAACCACTTGTGCATTTCTCTGCAGTACTTCATTAATCTCTACTTGCAAGACTTCATTTTGTTTTTTCATGTTGTGAAGTTGCATTCCATCTCTTTCTCCTTATGTCTTGCTGTTTCTTCTCTTGAAGAAACTTTTCGTTTTTCTCCAATGCTTCATCAAGCTGTACTTGCAGCTGCTGATTCAGGTTGACAGCGTGTTCGAGATTCTCATAGGTCTCCAGACTAACAGCTTGTACTTGTTGAAGCTGGCAGGACATTGTTCTAACTCACGGATGTTCTGCTTCTTTTCTGTCATCAGGCTTACAATCCGCTGCTTAGCTTGATTAAACATCACTCCCCAGCCTCATTTATGATGTCCACGTTGGGCTGCTTCTGTTGGTTCACGAGCATTTCCTTGTGCCTTTCTTCCATGTCTTTATTTCGGCCTTCCAGTTCTCTGTATTCAGTTTCCAGTTGTTTCTTCTCATGAACCACTTGTGCATTTCTCTGCAGTACTTCATTAATCTCTACTTGCAAGACTTCATTTGTTTCTTCATGTTGTGAAGTTTGCATTCCATCTCTTTCTCCTTATGTCTTGCTGTTTCTTCTCTTGAAGAAACTTTTCGTTTTTCTCCAATGCTTCATCAAGCTGTACTTGCAGCTGCTGATTCAGGTTGACAGCGTGTTCGAGATTCTCATGGGTCTCCAGACTAACAGCTTGTGCTTGTTGAAGTTGGCAGACATTGTTCTTAACTCACGGATGTTCTGCTTCTTTTCTGTCATCAGGTTACAATCCGCTGCTTAGCTTGATAAACATACTCCCCAGCCCTCATTTATGATGTCCACGTTGGGCTGCTTCTGTTGGTTCACGAGCATTTCCTTGTGCCTTTCTTCCATGTCTTTATTTCGGCCTTCCAGTTCTCTGTATTCAGTTTCCAGTTGTTCCTTCTCATGAACCACTTGTGCATTTCTCTGCAGTACTTCATTAATCTCTACTTGCAAGACTTCATTTGCTTCTTCATGTTGTGAAGTTTGCATTCCATCTCTTTCTCCTTTATGTCTTGCTGTTTCTTCTCTTGAAGAAACTTTTCGTTTTTCTCCAATGCTTCATCAAGCTGTACTTGCAGCTGCTGATTCAGGTTGACAGCGTGTTCGAGATTCTCATGGTCTCCAGACTTACAGCTTGTACTTGTTGAAGCTGGAGGACATTGTTCTTAACTCACGGAATGTTCTGCTTCTTTTCTGTCATCAGGCTACAATCCGCTGCTTAGCTTGATTAAACATCACTCCCCAGCCCTCATTTATGATGTCCACTTAGGCTGCTTCTGTTGTTCACGAGCATTTCCTTGTGCCTTCTTCCATGTCTTTATTTCGGCCTTCCAGTTCTCTGTATTCAGTTTCCAGTTGTTTCTTCTCATGAACCACTTGTGCATTTCTCTGCAGTACTTCATTAATCTCTACTTGCAAGACTTCATTTGTTCTTCATGTGTGAAGTTTGCATTCATCTCTTTCTCCTTTATGTCTTGCTGTTTCTTTCTTGAAGAAACTTTTCGTTTTTCTCCAATGCTTCATCAAGCTGTACTTGCAGCTGCTGATTCAGGTTGACAGCGTGTTCGAGATTCTCATGGGTCTCCAGACTAACAGCTTGTGCTTGTTGAAGCTGGCAGGACATTGTTCTTAACTCACGGATGTTTGCTTCTTTTCTGTCATCAGGCTTACAATCCGCTGCTTAGCTTGATTAAACATTACTCCCCAGCCCTCATTTATGATGTCCACGTTGGGCTGCTTCTGTTGGTTCACGAGCATTTCCTTGTGCCTTTCTTCCATGTCTTTATTTCGGCCTTCCAGTTCTCTGTATTCAGTTTCCAGTTGTTTCTTCTCATGAACCACTTGTGCATTTCTCTGCAGTACTTCATTAATCTCTACTTGCAAGACTTCATTTTGTTTCTTCATGTTGTGAAGTTTGCATTCCATCTCTTTCTCCTTTATGTCTTGCTGTTTCTTCTCTTGAAGAAACTTTTCGTTTTTCTCCAATGCTTCATCAAGCTGTACTTGCAGCTGCTGATTCAGGTTGACAGCGTGTTCGAGATTCTCATAGGTCTCCAGACTAACAGCTTGTGCTTGTTGAAGCTGGCAGGACATTGTTCTTAACTCACGGATGTTCTGCTTCTTTTCTGTCATCAGGCTTACAATCCGCTGCTTAGCTTGATTAAACATCACTCCCCAGCCCTCATTTATGATGTCCACGTTGGGCTGCTTCTGTTGGTTCACGAGCATTTCCTTGTGCCTTTCTTCCATGTCTTTATTTCGGCCTTCCAGTTCTCTGTATTCAGTTTCCAGTTGTTTCTTCTCATGAACCACTTGTGCATTTCTCTGCAGTACTTCATTAATCTCTACTTGCAAGACTTCATTTTGTTTCTTCATGTTGTGAAGTTTGCATTCCATCTCTTTCTCCTTTATGTCTTGCTGTTTCTTCTCTTGAAGAAACTTTTCGTTTTTCTCCAATGCTTCATCAAGCTGTACTTGCAGCTGCTGATTCAGGTTGACAGCGTGTTCGAGATTCTCATGGGTCTCCAGACTAACAGCTTGTGCTTGTTGAAGTGGCAGGACATTGTTCTTAACTCACGGATGTTCTGCTTCTTTTATTTCGGCCTTCCAGTTCTCTGTATTCAGTTTCCAGTTGTTTCTTCTCATGAACCACTTGTGCATTTCTCTGCAGTACTTCATTAATCTCTACTTGCAAGACTTCATTTTTTTCTTCATGTTGTGAAGTTTGCATTCCATCTCTTTCTCCTTTATGTCTTGCTGTTTCTTCTCTTGAAGAAACTTTTCGTTTTTCTCCAATGCTTCATCAAGCTGTACTTGCAGCTGCTGATTCAGGTTGACAGCGTGTTCGAGATTCTCATGGGTCTCCAGACTAACAGCTTGTGCTTGTTGAAGCTGGCAGGACATTGTTCTTAACTCACGGATGTTCTGCTTCTTTCTGTCATCAGGCTTACAATCCGCTGCTTAGCTTGATTAAACATTACTCCCCAGCCCTCATTTATGATGTCCACGTTGGGCTGCTTCTGTTGGTTCACGAGCATTTCCTTGTGCCTTTCTTCCATGTCTTTATTTCGGCCTTCCAGTTCTCTGTATTCAGTTTCCAGTTGTTTCTTCTCATGAACCACTTGTGCATTTCTCTGCAGTACTTCATTAATCTCTACTTGCAAGACTTCATTTTGTTTCTTCATGTTGTGAAGTTTGCATTCCATCTCTTTCTCCTTTATGTCTTGCTGTTTCTTCTCTTGAAGAAACTTTTCGTTTTTCTCCAATGCTTCATCAAGCTGTACTTGCAGCTGCTGATTCAGGTTGACAGCGTGTTCGAGATTCTCATGGGTCTCCAGACTAACAGCTTGTGCTTGTTGAAGCTGGCAGGACATTGTTCTTAACTCACGGATGTTCTGCTTCTTTTCTGTCATCAGGCTTACAATCCGCTGCTTAGCTTGATTAAACATTACTCCCCAGCCCTCATTTATGATGTCCACGTTGGGCTGCTTCTGTTGGTTCACGAGCATTTCCTTGTGCCTTTCTTCCATGTCTTTATTTCGGCCTTCCAGTTCTCTGTATTCAGTTTCCAGTTGTTTCTTCTCATGAACCACTTGTGCATTTCTCTGCAGTACTTCATTAATCTCTACTTGCAAGACTTCATTTTGTTTCTTCATGTTGTGAAGTTTGCATTCCATCTCTTTCTCCTTTATGTCTTGCTGTTTCTTCTCTTGAAGAAACTTTTCGTTTTTCTCCAATGCTTCATCAAGCTGTACTTGCAGCTGCTGATTCAGGTTGACAGCGTGTTCGAGATTTTCATGGGTCTCCAGACTAACAGCTTGTGCTTGTTGAAGCTGGCAGGACATTGTTCTTAACTCACGGATGTTCTGCTTCTTTTCTGTCATCAGGCTTACAATCTGCTGCTTAGCTTGATTAAACATTACTCCCCAGCCCTCATTTATGATGTCCACGTTGGGCTGCTTCTGTTGGTTCACGAGCATTTCCTTGTGCCTTTCTTCCATGTCTTTATTTCGGCCTTCCAGTTCTCTGTATTCAGTTTCCAGTTGTTTCTTCTCATGAACCACTTGTGCATTTCTCTGCAGTACTTCATTAATCTCTACTTGCAAGACTTCATTTTGTTTCTTCATGTTGTGAAGTTTGCATTCCATCTCTTTCTCCTTTATGTCTTGCTGTTTCTTCTCTTGAAGAAACTTTTCGTTTTTCTCCAATGCTTCATCAAGCTGTACTTGCAGCTGCTGATTCAGGTTGACAGCGTGTTCGAGATTCTCATGGTCTCCAGACTAACAGCTTGTGCTTGTTGAAGCTGGCAGGACATTGTTCTTAACTCACGATGTTCTGCTTCTTTTCTGTCATCAGCTTACAATCCGCTGCTTAGCTTGATTAAACATTACTCCCAGCCCTCATTTATGATGTCCACGTTGGGCTGCTTCTGTTGGTTCACGAGCATTTCCTTGTGCCTTTCTTCCATGTCTTTATTTCGGCCTTCCAGTTCTCTGTATTCAGTTTCCAGTTGTTTCTTCTCATGAACCACTTGTGCATTTCTCTGCAGTACTTCATTAATCTCTACTTGCAAGACTTCATTTTGTTTCTTCATGTTGTGAAGTTTGCATTCCATCTCTTTCTCCTTTATGTCTTGCTGTTTCTTCTCTTGAAGAAACTTTTCGTTTTCTCCAATGCTTCATCAAGCTGTACTTGCAGCTGCTGATTCAGGTTGACAGCGTGTTCGAGATTCTCATGGGTCTCCAGACTAACAGCTTGTGCTTGTTGAAGTGGCAGGACATTGTTCTTAACTCACGATTTCTGCTTCTTTTCTGTCATCAGGCTTACAATCCGCTGCTTAGCTTGATTAAACATTACTCCCCAGCCCTCATTTATGATGTCCACGTTGGGCTGCTTCTGTTGGTTCACGAGCATTTCCTTGTGCCTTTCTTCCATGTCTTTATTTCGGCCTTCCAGTTCTCTGTATTCAGTTTCCAGTTGTTTCTTCTCATGAACCACTTGTGCATTTCTCTGCAGTACTTCATTAATCTCTACTTGCAAGACTTCATTTTGTTTCTTCATGTTGTGAAGTTTGCATTCCATCTCTTTCTCCTTTATGTCTTGCTGTTTCTTCTCTTGAAGAAACTTTTCGTTTTTCTCCAATGCTTCATCAAGCTGTACTTGCAGCTGCTGATTCAGGTTGACAGCGTGTTCGAGATTCTCATGGTCTCCAGACTAACAGCTTGTGCTTGTTGAAGCTGGCAGGACATTGTTCTTAACTCACGGATGTTCTGCTTCTTTTCTGTCATCAGGCTTACAATCCGCTGCTTAGCTTGATTAAACATCACTCCCCAGCCCTCATTTATGATGTCCACGTTGGGCTGCTTCTGTTGGTTCACGAGCATTTCCTTGTGCCTTTCTTCCATGTCTTTATTTCGGCCTTCCAGTTCTCTGTATTCAGTTTCCAGTTGTTTCTTCTCATGAACCACTTGTGCATTTCTCTGCAGTACTTCATTAATCTCTACTTGCAAGACTTCATTTTGTTTCTTCATGTTGTGAAGTTTGCATTCCATCTCTTTCTCCTTTATGTCTTGCTGTTTCTTCTCTTGAAGAAACTTTTCGTTTTTCTCCAATGCTTCATCAAGCTGTACTTGCAGCTGCTGATTCAGGTTGACAGCGTGTTCGAGATTCTCATGGGTCTCCAGACTAACAGCTTGTGCTTGTTGAAGCTGGCAGGACATTGTTCTTAACTCACGGATGTTCTGCTTCTTTTTGTCATCAGGCTTACAATCCGCTGCTTAGCTTGATTAAACATTACTCCCCAGCCCTCATTTATGATGTCCACGTTGGCTGCTTCTTTGGTTCACGAGCATTTCCTTGTGCCTTTCTTCCATGTCTTTATTTCGGCCTTCCAGTTCTCTGTATTCAGTTTCCAGTTGTTTCTTCTCATGAACCACTTGTGCATTTCTCTGCAGTACTTCATTAATCTCTACTTGCAAGACTTCATTTTGTTTCTTCATGTTGTGAAGTTTGCATTCCATCTCTTTCTCCTTTATGTCTTGCTGTTTCTTCTCTTGAAGAAACTTTTCGTTTTTCTCCAATGCTTCATCAAGCTGTACTTGCAGCTGCTGATTCAGGTTGACAGCGTGTTCGAGATTCTCATGGGTCTCCAGACTAACAGCTTGTGCTTGTTGAAGTGGCAGGACATTGTTCTTAACTCACGGATGTTCTGCTTCTTTTCTGTCATCAGGCTTACAATCCGCTGCTTAGCTTGATTAAACATTACTCCCCAGCCCTCATTTATGATGTCCACGTTGGGCTGCTTCTGTTGGTTCACGAGCATTTCCTTGTGCCTTTCTTCCATGTCTTTATTTCGGCCTTCCAGTTCTCTGTATTCAGTTTCCAGTTGTTCTTCTCATGAACCACTTGTGCATTTCTCTGCAGTACTTCATTAATCTCTACTTGCAAGACTTCATTTTGTTCTTCATGTTGTGAAGTTTGCATTCCATCTCTTTCTCCTTTATGTCTTGCTGTTTCTTCTCTTGAAGAAACTTTTCGTTTTTCTCCAATGCTTCATCAAGCTGTACTTGCAGCTGCTGATTCAGGTTGACAGCGTGTTCGAGATTCTCATGGTCTCCAGACTAACAGCTTGTGCTTGTTGAAGCTGGCAGGACATTGTTCTTAACTCACGATGTTCTGCTTCTTTTCTGTCATCAGGCTTACAATCCTGCTTAGCTTGATTAAACATTACTCCCCAGCCCTCATTTATGATGTCCACGTTGGGCTGCTTCTGTTGGTTCACGAGCATTTCCTTGTGCCTTTCTTCCATGTCTTTATTTCGGCCTTCCAGTTCTCTGTATTCAGTTTCCAGTTGTTTCTTCTCATGAACCACTTGTGCATTTCTCTGCAGTACTTCATTAATCTCTACTTGCAAGACTTCATTTTGTTTCTTCATGTTGTGAAGTTTGCATTCCATCTCTTTCTCCTTTATGTCTTGCTGTTTCTTCTCTTGAAGAAACTTTTCGTTTTTCTCCAATGCTTCATCAAGCTGTACTTGCAGCTGCTGATTCAGGTTGACAGCGTGTTCGAGATTCTCATGGGTCTCCAGACTAACAGCTTGTGCTTGTTGAAGCTGGAAGGACATTGTTCTTAACTCACGGATGTTCTGCTTCTTTTCTGTCATCAGGCTTACAAACCGCTGCTTAGCTTCATTAAACATCACTCCCCAGCCCTCATTTATGATGTCCACGTTGGGCTGCTTCTGTTGGTTCACGAGCATTTCCTTGTGCCTTTCTTCCATGTCTTTATTTCGGCCTTCCAGTTCTCTGTATTCAGTTTCCAGTTGTTTCTTCTCATGAACCACTTGTGCATTTCTCTGCAGTACTTCATTAATCTCTACTTGCAAGACTTCATTTTGTTTCTTCATGTTGTGAAGTTTGCATTCCATCTCTTTCTCCTTTATGTCTTGCTGTTTCTTCTCTTGAAGAAACTTTTCGTTTTTCTCCAATGCTTCATCAAGCTGTACTTGCAGCTGCTGATTCAGGTTGACAGCGTGTTCGAGATTCTCATGGGTCTCCAGACTAACAGCTTGTGCTTGTTGAGTGGCAGGACATTGTTCTTAACTCACGGATGTTCTGCTTCTTTTCTGTCATCAGGCTTACAATCCGCTGCTTAGCTTGATTAAACATTACTCCCCAGCCCTCATTTATGATGTCCACGTTGGGCTGCTTCTGTTGGTTCACGAGCATTTCCTTGTGCCTTTCTTCCATGTCTTTATTTCGGCCTTCCAGTTCTCTGTATTCAGTTTCCAGTTGTTTCTTCTCATGAACCACTTGTGCATTTCTCTGCAGTACTTCATTAATCTCTACTTGCAAGACTTCATTTTGTTTCTTCATGTTGTGAAGTTTGCATTCCATCTCTTTCTCCTTTATGTCTTGCTGTTTCTTCTCTTGAAGAAACTTTTCGTTTTTCTCCAATGCTTCATCAAGCTGTACTTGCAGCTGCTGATTCAGGTTGACAGCGTGTTCGAGATTCTCATGGTCTCCAGACTAACAGCTTGTGCTTGTTGAAGCTGGCAGGACATTGTTCTTAACTCACGGATGTTCTGCTTCTTTTCTGTCATCAGGCTTACAATCCGCTGCTTAGCTTGATTAAACATCTCCCCAGCCCTCATTTATGATGTCCACGTTGGCTGCTTCTGTTGGTTCACGAGCATTTCCTTGTGCCTTTCTTCCATGTCTTTATTTCGGCCTTCCAGTTCTCTGTATTCAGTTTCCAGTTGTTTCTTCTCATGAACCACTTGTGCATTTCTCTGCAGTACTTCATTAATCTCTACTTGCAAGACTTCATTTTGTTTCTTCATGTTGTGAAGTTTGCATTCCATCTCTTTCTCCTTTATGTCTTGCTGTTTCTTCTCTTGAAGAAACTTTTCGTTTTTCTCCAATGCTTCATCAAGCTGTACTTGCAGCTGCTGATTCAGGTTGACAGCGTGTTCGAGATTCTCATGGGTCTCCAGACTAACAGCTTGTGCTTGTTGAATTGCAGGACATTGTTCTTAACTCACGGATGTTCTGCTTCTTTTCTGTCATCAGGCTTACAATCCGCTGCTTAGCTTGATTAAACATTACTCCCCAGCCCTCATTTATGATGTCCACGTTGGGCTGCTTCTGTTGGTTCACGAGCATTTCCTTGTGCCTTTCTTCCATGTCTTTATTTCGGCCTTCCAGTTCTCTGTATTCAGTTTCCAGTTGTTCTTCTCATGAACCACTTGTGCATTTCTCTGCAGTACTTCATTAATCTCTACTTGCAAGACTTCATTTTGTTTCTTCATGTTGTGAAGTTTGCATTCCATCTCTTTCTCCTTTATGTCTTGCTGTTTCTTCTCTTGAAGAAACTTTTCGTTTTTCTCCAATGCTTCATCAAGCTGTACTTGCAGCTGCTGATTCAGGTTGACAGCGTGTTCGAGATTCTCATGGGTCTCCAGACTAACAGCTTGTGCTTGTTGAAGTGGCAGGACATTGTTCTTAACTCACGGATGTTCTGCTTCTTTTCTGTCATCAGGCTTACAATCCGCTGCTTAGCTTGATTAAACATTACTCCCAGCCCTCATTTATGATGTCCACGTTGGGCTGCTTCTGTTGGTTCACGAGCATTTCCTTGTGCCTCTTCCATGTCTTTATTTCGGCCTTCCAGTTCTCTGTATTCAGTTTCCAGTTGTTTCTTCTCATGAACCACTTGTGCATTTCTGCAGTACTTCATTAATCTCTAATTGCAAGACTTCATTTTGTTTCTTCATGTTGTGAAGTTTGCATTCCATCTCTTTCTCCTTTATGTCTTGCTGTTTCTTCTCTTGAAGAAACTTTGTTTTCTCCAATGCTTCATCAAGCTACTTGCAGCTGCTGATTCAGGTTGACAGCGTGTTCGATATTCTCATGGGTCTCCAGACTAACAGCTTGTGCTTGTTGAAGCTGGCAGGACATTGTTCTTAACTCACGGATGTTCTGCTTCTTTTCTGTCATCAGGCTTACAAACCGCTGCTTAGCTTGATTAAACATTACTCCCCAGCCTCATTTATGATGTCCACGTTGGCTGCTTCTGTTGGTTCACGAGGATTTCCTTGTGCCTTTCTTCCATGTCTTTATTTCGGCCTTCCAGTTCTCTGTATTCAGTTTCCAGTTGTTTCTTCTTGCTGCTTAGCTTCATGAACCACTTGTGCATTTCTCTGCAGTACTTCATTAATCTCTACTTGCAAGACTTCATTTGTTTCTTCATGTTGTGAAGTTTGCATTCCATCTCTTCTCCTTTATGTCTTGCTGTTTCTTCTCTTGAAGAACTTTTCGTTTTTTCTCCAATGCTTCATCAGCTGTAACTTGCAGCTGCTGATTCAGGTGACAGCGTGTTCGAGATTCTC
>NW_020327128.1:0-24696 GCF_001858045.2 Oreochromis niloticus
GTCTTTATTTCGGCCTTCCAGTTTCTGTATTCAGTTTCAGTTGTTTCTTCTCATGAACCACTTGTGCATTTCTCTGCAGTACTTCATTAATCTCTACTTGCAAGACTTCATTTTGTTTCTTCATGTTGTGAAGTTTGCATTCCATCTCTTTCTCCTTTATGTCTTGCTGTTTCTTCTCTTGAAATTTTCGTTTTTCTCCAATGCTTCATCAAGCTGTACTTGCAGCTGCTGATTCAGGTTGACAGCGTGTTCGAGTTCTCATAGGTCTCCAGACTAACAGCTTGTACTTGTTGAAGCTGGCAGGACATTGTTCTTAACTCACGGATGTTCTGCTTCTTTTCTGTCATCAGGCTTACAATCCGCTGCTTAGCTTGATTAAACATTCACTCCCCAGCCCTCATTTATGATGTCCACGTTGGGCTGCTTCTGTTGGTTCACGAGCATTTCCTTGTGCCTTTCTTCCATGTTTATTTCGGCCTTCCAGTTCTCTGTATTCAGTTTCCAGTTGTTTCTTCTCATGAACCACTTGTGCATTTCTCTGCAGTACTTCATTAATCTCTACTTGCAAGACTTCATTTTGTTTCTTCATGTTGTGAAGTTTGCATTCCATCTCTTCCTTTATGTCTTGCTGTTTCTTCTCTTGAAGAAACTTTTCGTTTTTCTCCAATGCTTCATCAAGCTGTACTTGCAGCTGCTGATTCAGGTTGACAGCGTGTTCGAGATTCTCATGGGTCTCCAGACTAACAGCTTGTGCTTGTTGAAGCTGGCAGGACATTGTTCTTAACTCACGGATGTTCTGCTTCTTTCTTTCATCAGGCTTACAATCCGCTGCTTAGCTTGATTAAACATTACTCCCCAGCCTCATTTATGATGTCCACGTTGGGCTGCTTCTGTTGGTTCACGAGCATTTCCTTGTGCTTTCTTCCATGTCTTTATTTCGGCCTTCCAGTTCTCTGTATTCAGTTTCCAGTTGTTCTTCTCATGAACCACTTGTGCATTTCTCTGCAGTACTTCATTAATCTCTACTTGCAAGACTTCATTTTGTTTCTTCATGTTGTGAAGTTTGCATTCCATCTCTTTCTCCTTTATGTCTTGCTGTTTCTTCTCTTGAAGAAACTTTTCGTTTTTCTCCAATGCTTCATCAAGCTGTACTTGCAGCTGCTGATTCAGGTTGACAGCGTGTTCGAGATTCTCATAGGTCTCCAGACTACAGCTTGTACTTGTGAAGCTGCAGGACATTGTTCTTAACTCACGGATGTTCTGCTTCTTTTCTGTCATCAGGCTTACAATCCGCTGCTTAGCTTGATTAAACATCACTCCCCAGCCCTCATTTATGATGTCCACGTTGGCTGCTTCTGTTGGTTCACGAGCATTTCCTTGTGCCTTTCTTCCATGTCTTTATTTCGCCTTCCAGTTCTCTGTATTCAGTTTCCAGTTGTTTCTTCTCATGAACCACTTGTGCATTTCTCTGCAGTACTTCATTAATCTCTACTTGCAAGACTTCATTTTGTTTCTTCATGTTGTGAAGTTTGCATTCCATCTCTTTCTCCTTTATGTCTTGCTGTTTCTTCTCTTGAAGAAACTTTTCGTTTTTCTCCAATGCTTCATCAAGCTGTACTTGCAGCTGCTGATTCAGGTTGACAGCGTGTTCGAGATTCTCATGGGTCTCCAGACTAACAGCTTGTGCTTGTTGAAGCTGGCAGGACATTGTTCTTAACTCACGATGTTCTGTTTTTCTGTCATCAGGCTTACAATCCGCTGCTTAGCTTGATTAAACATTACTCCCAGCCCTCATTTATGATGTCCACGTTGGGCTGCTTCTGTTGGTTCACGAGCATTTCCTTGTGCCTTTCTTCCATGTCTTATTTCGGCCTTCCAGTTCTCTGTATTCAGTTTCCAGTTGTTCTTCTCATGAACCACTTGTGCATTTCTCTGCAGTACTTCATTAATCTCTACTTGCAAGACTTCATTTTGTTTCTTCATGTTGTGAAGTTTGCATTCCATCTCTTTCTCCTTTATGTCTTGCTGTTTCTTCTCTTGAAGAAACTTTTCGTTTTCTCCAATGCTTCATCAAGCTGTACTTGCAGCTGCTGATTCAGGTTGACAGCGTGTTCGAGATTCTCATAGGTCTCCAGACTAACAGCTTGTGCTTGTTGAAGCTGGCAGGACATTGTTCTTAACTCACGGATGTTCTGCTTCTTTTCTGTCATCAGGCTTACAATCCGCTGCTTAGCTTGATTAAACATCACTCCCCAGCCCTCATTTATGATGTCCACGTTGGGCTGCTTCTGTTGGTTCACGAGCATTTCCTTGTGCCTTTCTTCCATGTCTTTATTTCGGCCTTCCAGTTCTCTGTATTCAGTTTCCAGTTGTTTCTTCTCATGAACCACTTGTGCATTTCTCTGCAGTACTTCATTAATCTCTACTTGCAAGACTTCATTTTGTTTCTTCATGTTGTGAAGTTTGCATTCCATCTCTTTCTCCTTTATGTCTTGCTGTTTCTTCTCTTGAAGAAACTTTTCGTTTTTCTCCAATGCTTCATCAAGCTGTACTTGCAGCTGCTGATTCAGGTTGACAGCGTGTTCGAGATTCTCATGGGTCTCCAGACTAACAGCTTGTGCTTGTTGAAGCTGGCAGGACATTGTTCTTAACTCACGGATGTTCTGCTTCTTTTCTGTCATCAGGCTTACAATCCGCTGCTTAGCTTGATTAAACATTACTCCCCAGCCCTCATTTATGATGTCCACGTTGGGCTGCTTCTGTTGGTTCACGAGCATTTCCTTGTGCCTTTCTTCCATGTCTTTATTTCGGCCTTCCAGTTCTCTGTATTCAGTTTCCAGTTGTTCCTTCTCATGAACCACTTGTGCATTTCTCTGCAGTACTTCATTAATCTCTACTTGCAAGACTTCATTTTGTTTCTTCATGTTGTGAAGTTTGCATTCCATCTCTTTCTCCTTTATGTCTTGCTGTTCTTCTCTTGAAGAAACTTTTCGTTTTTCTCCAATGCTTCATCAAGCTGTACTTGCAGCTGCTGATTCAGGTTGACAGCGTTCGAGATTCTCATAGGTCTCCAGACTAACAGCTTGCTTGTTGAAGCTGGCAGGACATTGTTCTTAACTCACGGATGTTCTGCTTCTTTTCTGTCATCAGGCTTACAATCCGCTGCTTAGCTTGATTAAACATCACTCCCCAGCCCTCATTTATGATGTCCACGTTGGGCTGCTTCTGTTGGTTCACGAGCATTTCCTTGTGCCTTTCTTCCATGTCTTTATTTCGGCCTTCCAGTTCTCTGTATTCAGTTTCCAGTTGTTTCTTCTCATGAACCACTTGTGCATTTCTCTGCAGTACTTCATTAATCTCTACTTGCAAGACTTCATTTTGTTTCTTCATGTTGTGAAGTTTGCATTCCATCTCTTTCTCCTTTATGTCTTGCTGTTTCTTCTCTTGAAGAAACTTTTCGTTTTCTCCAATGCTTCATCAAGCTGTACTTGCAGCTGCTGATTCAGGTTGACAGCGTGTTCGAGATTCTCATGGTCTCCAGACTAACAGCTTGTGCTTGTTGAAGCTGGCAGGACATTGTTCTTAACTCACGGATGTTCTGCTTCTTTTCTGTCATCAGGCTTACAATCCGCTGCTTAGCTTGATTAAACATTACTCCCAGCCCTCATTTATGATGTCCACGTTGGGCTGCTTCTGTTGGTTCACGAGCATTTCCTTGTGCCTTTCTTCCATGTCTTTATTTCGGCCTTCCAGTTCTCTGTATTCAGTTTCCAGTTGTTCTTCTCATGAACCACTTGTGCATTTCTCTGCAGTACTTCATTAATCTCTACTTGCAAGACTTCATTTGTTTCTTCATGTTGTGAAGTTTGCATTCCATCTCTTTCTCCTTTATGTCTTGCTGTTTCTTCTCTTGAAGAAACTTTTCGTTTTTCTCCAATGCTTCATCAAGCTGTACTTGCAGCTGCTGATTCAGGTTGACAGCGTGTTCGAGATTCTCATGGTCTCCAGACTAACAGCTTGTGCTTGTTGAAGCTGGCAGGACATTGTTCTTAACTCACGGATGTTCTGCTTCTTTTCTGTCATCAGGCTTACAATCCGCTGCTTAGCTTGATTAAACATTACTCCCCAGCCCTCATTTATGATGTCCACGTTGGGCTGCTTCTGTTGGTTCACGAGCATTTCCTTGTGCCTTTCTTCCATGTCTTTATTTCGGCCTTCCAGTTCTCTGTATTCAGTTTCCAGTTGTTTCTTCTCATGAACCACTTGTGCATTTCTCTGCAGTACTTCATTAATCTCTACTTGCAAGACTTCATTTTGTTTCTTCATGTTGTGAAGTTTGCATTCCATCTCTTTCTCCTTTATGTCTTGCTGTTTCTTCTCTGAAGAAACTTTTCGTTTTCTCCAATGCTTCATCAAGCTGTACTTGCAGCTGCTGATTCAGGTTGACAGCGTGTTCGAGATTCTCATGGGTCTCCAGACTAACAGCTTGTGCTTGTTGAAGCTGGCAGGACATTGTTCTTAACTCACGGATGTTCTGCTTCTTTTCTGTCATCAGGCTTACAATCCGCTGCTTAGCTTGATTAAACATTACTCCCCAGCCCTCATTTATGATGTCCACGTTGGGCTGCTTCTGTTGGTTCACGAGCATTTCCTTGTGCCTTTCTTCCATGTCTTTATTTCGGCCTTCCAGTTCTCTGTATTCAGTTTCCAGTTGTTCTTCTCATGAACCACTTGTGCATTTCTCTGCAGTACTTCATTAATCTCTACTTGCAAGACTTCATTTTGTTCTTCATGTTGTGTTTGCATTCCATCTCTTTCTCCTTTATGTCTTGCTGTTTCTTCTCTTGAAGAAACTTTTCGTTTTTCTCCAATGCTTCATCAAGCTGTACTTGCAGCTGCTGATTCAGGTTGACAGCGTGTTCGAGATTCTCATGGTCTCCAGACTAACAGCTTGTGCTTGTTGAAGCTGGCAGGACATTGTTCTTAACTCACGGATGTTCTGCTTCTTTTCTGTCATCAGGCTTACAATCCGCTGCTTAGCTTGATTAAACATACTCCCCAGCCCTCATTTATGATGTCCACGTTGGGCTGCTTCTGTTGGTTCACGAGCATTTCCTTGTGCCTTTCTTCCATGTCTTTATTTCGGCCTTCCAGTTCTCTGTATTCAGTTTCCAGTTGTTTCTTCTCATGAACCACTTGTGCATTTCTCTGCAGTACTTCATTAATCTCTACTTGCAAGACTTCATTTTGTTTCTTCATGTTGTGAAGTTTGCATTCCATCTCTTTCTCCTTTATGTCTTGCTGTTTCTTCTCTTGAAGAAACTTTTCGTTTTTCTCCAATGCTTCATCAAGCTGTACTTGCAGCTGCTGATTCAGGTTGACAGCGTGTTCGAGATTCTCATGGTCTCCAGACTAACAGCTTGTGCTTGTTGATGGTGTCAGGACTTGTTCTTAACTCAGAATGTTTGCTCTTTTTATTTCGGCCTTCCAGTTCTCTGTATTCAGTTTCCAGTTGTTTCTTCTCATGAACCACTTGTGCATTTCTCTGCAGTACTTCATTAATCTCTACTTGCAAGACTTCATTTTTTTCTTCATGTTGTGAAGTTTGCATTCCATCTCTTTCTCCTTTATGTCTTGCTGTTTCTTCTCTTGAAGAAACTTTTCGTTTTTCTCCAATGCTTCATCAAGCTGTACTTGCAGCTGCTGATTCAGGTTGACAGCGTGTTCGAGATTCTCATGGTCTCCAGACTAACAGCTTGTGCTTGTTGAAGCTGGCAGGACATTGTTCTTAACTCACGGATGTTCTGCTTCTTTTCTGTCATCAGGCTTACAATCCGCTGCTTAGCTTGATTAAACATTACTCCCCAGCCCTCATTTATGATGTCCACGTTGGGCTGCTTCTGTTGGTTCACGAGCATTTCCTTGTGCCTTTCTTCCATGTCTTTATTTCGGCCTTCCAGTTCTCTGTATTCAGTTTCCAGTTGTTTCTTCTCATGAACCACTTGTGCATTTCTCTGCAGTACTTCATTAATCTCTACTTGCAAGACTTCATTTGTTTCTTCATGTTGTGAAGTTTGCATTCCATCTCTTTCTCCTTTATGTCTTGCTGTTTCTTCTCTTGAAGAAACTTTTCGTTTTTCTCCAATGCTTCATCAAGCTGTACTTGCAGCTGCTGATTCAGGTTGACAGCGTGTTCGAGATTCTCATGGGTCTCCAGACTAACAGCTTGTGCTTGTTGAAGCTGGCAGGACATTGTTCTTAACTCACGGATGTTCTGCTTCTTTTCTGTCATCAGGCTTACAATCCGCTGCTTAGCTTGATTAAACATTACTCCCCAGCCCTCATTTATGATGTCCACGTTGGGCTGCTTCTGTTGGTTCACGAGCATTTCCTTGTGCCTTTCTTCCATGTCTTTATTTCGGCCTTCCAGTTCTCTGTATTCAGTTTCCAGTTGTTTCTTCTCATGAACCACTTGTGCATTTCTCTGCAGTACTTCATTAATCTCTACTTGCAAGACTTCATTTTGTTTCTTCATGTTGTGAAGTTTGCATTCCATCTCTTTCTCCTTTATGTCTTGCTGTTTCTTCTCTTGAAGAAACTTTTCGTTTTTCTCCAATGCTTCATCAAGCTGTACTTGCAGCTGCTGATTCAGGTTGACAGCGTGTTCGAGATTCTCATGGTCTCCAGACTAACAGCTTGTGCTTGTTGAAGCTGGC
The DNA here is from genome assembly GCF_001858045.2 of Oreochromis niloticus. Classification (NCBI taxonomy): domain Eukaryota; kingdom Metazoa; phylum Chordata; class Actinopteri; order Cichliformes; family Cichlidae; genus Oreochromis; species Oreochromis niloticus. The sequence goes on from NW_020327128.1 coordinate 6,717, forward strand.
AGGACATTGTTCTTAACTCACGGATGTTCTGCTTCTTTTCTGTCATCAGGCTTACAATCCGCTGCTTAGCTTGATTAAACATTACTCCCCAGCCCTCATTTATGATGTCCACGTTGGGCTGCTTCTGTTGGTTCACGAGCATTTCCTTGTGCCTTTCTTCCATGTCTTTATTTCGGCCTTCCAGTTCTCTGTATTCAGTTTCCAGTTGTTTCTTCTCATGAACCACTTGTGCATTTCTCTGCAGTACTTCATTAATCTCTACTTGCAAGACTTCATTTTGTTTCTTCATGTTGTGAAGTTTGCATTCCATCTCTTTCTCCTTTATGTCTTGCTGTTTCTTCTCTTGAAGAAACTTTTCGTTTTTCTCCAATGCTTCATCAAGCTGTACTTGCAGCTGCTGATTCAGGTTGACAGCGTGTTCGAGATTCTCATAGGTCTCCAGACTAACAGCTTGTGCTTGTTGAAGCTGGCAGGACATTGTTCTTAACTCACGGATGTTCTGCTTCTTTTCTGTCATCAGGCTTACAATCCGCTGCTTAGCTTGATTAAACATTACTCCCCAGCCCTCATTTATGATGTCCACGTTGGGCTGCTTCTGTTGGTTCACGAGCATTTCCTTGTGCCTTTCTTCCATGTCTTTATTTCGGCCTTCCAGTTCTCTGTATTCAGTTTCCAGTTGTTTCTTCTCATGAACCACTTGTGCATTTCTCTGCAGTACTTCATTAATCTCTACTTGCAAGACTTCATTTTGTTTCTTCATGTTGTGAAGTTTGCATTCCATCTCTTTCTCCTTTATGTCTTGCTGTTTCTTCTCTTGAAGAAACTTTTCGTTTTTCTCCAATGCTTCATCAAGCTGTACTTGCAGCTGCTGATTCAGGTTGACAGCGTGTTCGAGATTCTCATGGTCTCCAGACTAACAGCTTGTGCTTGTTGAAGCTGGCAGGACATTGTTCTTAACTCACGGATGTTCTGCTTCTTTTCTGTCATCAGGCTTACAATCCGCTGCTTAGCTTGATTAAACATTACTCCCCAGCCCTCATTTATGATGTCCACGTTGGGCTGCTTCTGTTGGTTCACGAGCATTTCCTTGTGCCTTTCTTCCATGTCTTTATTTCGGCCTTCCAGTTCTCTGTATTCAGTTTCCAGTTGTTTCTTCTCATGAACCACTTGTGCATTTCTCTGCAGTACTTCATTAATCTCTACTTGCAAGACTTCATTTTGTTTCTTCATGTTGTGAAGTTTGCATTCCATCTCTTTCTCCTTTATGTCTTGCTGTTTCTTCTCTTGAAGAAACTTTTCGTTTTTCTCCAATGCTTCATCAAGCTGTACTTGCAGCTGCTGATTCAGGTTGACAGCGTGTTCGAGATTCTCATGGGTCTCCAGACTAACAGCTTGTGCTTGTTGAAGCTGGCAGGACATTGTTCTTAACTCACGGATGTTCTGCTTCTTTTCTGTCATCAGGCTTACAATCCGCTGCTTAGCTTGATTAAACATTACTCCCCAGCCCTCATTTATGATGTCCACGTTGGGCTGCTTCTGTTGGTTCACGAGCATTTCCTTGTGCCTTTCTTCCATGTCTTTATTTCGGCCTTCCAGTTCTCTGTATTCAGTTTCCAGTTGTTCTTCTCATGAACCACTTGTGCATTTCTCTGCAGTACTTCATTAATCTCTACTTGCAAGACTTCATTTTGTTTCTTCATGTTGTGAAGTTTGCATTCCATCTCTTTCTCCTTTATGTCTTGCTGTTTCTTCTCTTGAAGAAACTTTTCGTTTTTCTCCAATGCTTCATCAAGCTGTACTTGCAGCTGCTGATTCAGGTTGACAGCGTGTTCGAGATTCTCATGGGTCTCCAGACTAACAGCTTGTGCTTGTTGAAGCTGGCAGGACATTGTTCTTAACTCACGGATGTTCTGCTTCTTTTCTGTCATCAGGCTTACAATCGCTGCTTAGCTTGATTAAACATTACTCCCCAGCCCTCATTTATGATGTCCACGTTGGGCTGCTTCTGTTGGTTCACGAGCATTTCCTTGTGCCTTTCTTCCATGTCTTTATTTCGGCCTTCCAGTTCTCTGTATTCAGTTTCCAGTTGTTTCTTCTCATGAACCACTTGTGCATTTCTCTGCAGTACTTCATTAATCTCTACTTGCAAGACTTCATTTTGTTTCTTCATGTTGTGAAGTTTGCATTCCATCTCTTTCTCCTTTATGTCTTGCTGTTTCTTCTCTTGAAGAAACTTTTCGTTTTTCTCCAATGCTTCATCAAGCTGTACTTGCAGCTGCTGATTCAGGTTGACAGCGTGTTCGAGATTCTCATGGTCTCCAGACTAACAGCTTGTGCTTGTTGAAGCTGGCAGGACATTGTTCTTAACTCACGGATGTTCTGCTTCTTTTCTGTCATCAGGCTTACAAACCGCTGCTTAGCTTGATTAAACATACTCCCCAGCCCTCATTTATGATGTCCACGTTGGGCTGCTTCTGTTGGTTCACGAGCATTTCCTTGTGCCTTTCTTCCATGTCTTATTTCGGCCTTCCAGTTCTCTGTATTCAGTTTCCAGTTGTTTCTTCTCATGAACCACTTGTGCATTTCTCTGCAGTACTTCATTAATCTCTACTTGCAAGACTTCATTTTGTTTCTTCATGTTGTGAAGTTTGCATTCCATCTCTTTCTCCTTTATGTCTTGCTGTTTCTTCTCTTGAAGAAACTTTTCGTTTTTCTCCAATGCTTCATCAAGCTGTACTTGCAGCTGCTGATTCAGGTTGACAGCGTGTTCGAGATTCTCATGGTCTCCAGACTAACAGCTTGTGCTTGTTGAAGCTGGCAGGACATTGTTCTTAACTCACGGATGTTCTGCTTCTTTTCTGTCATCAGGCTTACAATCCGCTGCTTAGCTTGATTAAACATTACTCCCCAGCCCTCATTTATGATGTCCACGTTGGGCTGCTTCTGTTGGTTCACGAGCATTTCCTTGTGCCTTTCTTCCATGTCTTTATTTCGGCCTTCCAGTTCTCTGTATTCAGTTTCCAGTTGTTTCTTCTCATGAACCACTTGTGCATTTCTCTGCAGTACTTCATTAATCTCTACTTGCAAGACTTCATTTTGTTTCTTCATGTTGTGAAGTTTGCATTCCATCTCTTTCTCCTTTATGTCTTGCTGTTTCTTCTCTTGAAGAAACTTTTCGTTTTTCTCCAATGCTTCATCAAGCTGTACTTGCAGCTGCTGATTCAGGTTGACAGCGTGTTCGAGATTCTCATAGGTCTCCAGACTAACAGCTTGTGCTTGTTGAAGCTGGCAGGACATTGTTCTTAACTCACGGATGTTCTGCTTCTTTTCTGTCATCAGGCTTACAAACCGCTGCTTAGCTTGATTAAACATCACTCCCCAGCCCTCATTTATGATGTCCACGTTGGGCTGCTTCTGTTGGTTCACGAGCATTTCCTTGTGCCTTTCTTCCATGTCTTTATTTCGGCCTTCCAGTTCTCTGTATTCAGTTTCCAGTTGTTTCTTCTCATGAACCACTTGTGCATTTCTCTGCAGTACTTCATTAATCTCTACTTGCAAGACTTCATTTTGTTTCTTCATGTTGTGAAGTTTGCATTCCATCTCTTTCTCCTTTATGTCTTGCTGTTTCTTCTCTTGAAGAAACTTTTCGTTTTTCTCCAATGCTTCATCAAGCTGTACTTGCAGCTGCTGATTCAGGTTGACAGCGTGTTCGAGATTCTCATGGGTCTCCAGACTAACAGCTTGTGCTTGTTGAAGCTGGCAGGACATTGTTCTTAACTCACGGATGTTCTGCTTCTTTTCTGTCATCAGGCTTACAATCCGCTGCTTAGCTTGATTAAACATTACTCCCCAGCCCTCATTTATGATGTCCACGTTGGGCTGCTTCTGTTGGTTCACGAGCATTTCCTTGTGCCTTTCTTCCATGTCTTTATTTCGGCCTTCCAGTTCTCTGTATTCAGTTTCCAGTTGTTCTTCTCATGAACCACTTGTGCATTTCTCTGCAGTACTTCATTAATCTCTACTTGCAAGACTTCATTTTGTTTCTTCATGTTGTGAAGTTTGCATTCCATCTCTTTCTCCTTTATGTCTTGCTGTTTCTTCTCTTGAAGAAACTTTTCGTTTTTCTCCAATGCTTCATCAAGCTGTACTTGCAGCTGCTGATTCAGGTTGACAGCGTGTTCGAGATTCTCATGGGTCTCCAGACTAACAGCTTGTGCTTGTTGAAGCTGGCAGGACATTGTTCTTAACTCACGGATGTTCTGCTTCTTTTCTGTCATCAGGCTTACAATCCGCTGCTTAGCTTGATTAAACATTACTCCCCAGCCCTCATTTATGATGTCCACGTTGGGCTGCTTCTGTTGGTTCACGAGCATTTCCTTGTGCCTTTCTTCCATGTCTTTATTTCGGCCTTCCAGTTCTCTGTATTCAGTTTCCAGTTGTTTCTTCTCATGAACCACTTGTGCATTTCTCTGCAGTACTTCATTAATCTCTACTTGCAAGACTTCATTTTGTTTCTTCATGTTGTGAAGTTTGCATTCCATCTCTTTCTCCTTTATGTCTTGCTGTTTCTTCTCTTGAAGAAACTTTTCGTTTTTCTCCAATGCTTCATCAAGCTGTACTTGCAGCTGCTGATTCAGGTTGACAGCGTGTTCGAGATTCTCATGGGTCTCCAGACTAACAGCTTGTGCTTGTTGAAGCTGGCAGGACATTGTTCTTAACTCACGGATGTTCTGCTTCTTTTCTGTCATCAGGCTTACAATCCGCTGCTTAGCTTGATTAAACATTACTCCCCAGCCCTCATTTATGATGTCCACGTTGGGCTGCTTCTGTTGGTTCACGAGCATTTCCTTGTGCCTTTCTTCCATGTCTTTATTTCGGCCTTCCAGTTCTCTGTATTCAGTTTCCAGTTGTTTCTTCTCATGAACCACTTGTGCATTTCTCTGCAGTACTTCATTAATCTCTACTTGCAAGACTTCATTTTGTTTCTTCATGTTGTGAAGTTTGCATTCCATCTCTTTCTCCTTTATGTCTTGCTGTTTCTTCTCTTGAAGAAACTTTTCGTTTTTCTCCAATGCTTCATCAAGCTGTACTTGCAGCTGCTGATTCAGGTTGACAGCGTGTTCGAGATTCTCATGGTCTCCAGACTAACAGCTTGTGCTTGTTGAAGCTGGCAGGACATTGTTCTTAACTCACGGATGTTCTGCTTCTTTTCTGTCATCAGGCTTACAATCCGCTGCTTAGCTTGATTAAACATTACTCCCCAGCCCTCATTTATGATGTCCACGTTGGGCTGCTTCTGTTGGTTCACGAGCATTTCCTTGTGCCTTTCTTCCATGTCTTTATTTCGGCCTTCCAGTTCTCTGTATTCAGTTTCCAGTTGTTTCTTCTCATGAACCACTTGTGCATTTCTCTGCAGTACTTCATTAATCTCTACTTGCAAGACTTCATTTTGTTTCTTCATGTTGTGAAGTTTGCATTCCATCTCTTTCTCCTTTATGTCTTGCTGTTTCTTCTCTTGAAGAAACTTTTCGTTTTTCTCCAATGCTTCATCAAGCTGTACTTGCAGCTGCTGATTCAGGTTGACAGCGTGTTCGAGATTCTCATGGGTCTCCAGACTAACAGCTTGTGCTTGTTGAAGCTGGCAGGACATTGTTCTTAACTCACGGATGTTCTGCTTCTTTTCTGTCATCAGGCTTACAATCCGCTGCTTAGCTTGATTAAACATTACTCCCCAGCCCTCATTTATGATGTCCACGTTGGGCTGCTTCTGTTGGTTCACGAGCATTTCCTTGTGCCTTTCTTCCATGTCTTTATTTCGGCCTTCCAGTTCTCTGTATTCAGTTTCCAGTTGTTTCTTCTCATGAACCACTTGTGCATTTCTCTGCAGTACTTCATTAATCTCTACTTGCAAGACTTCATTTTGTTTCTTCATGTTGTGAAGTTTGCATTCCATCTCTTTCTCCTTTATGTCTTGCTGTTTCTTCTCTTGAAGAAACTTTTCGTTTTTCTCCAATGCTTCATCAAGCTGTACTTGCAGCTGCTGATTCAGGTTGACAGCGTGTTCGAGATTCTCATGGTCTCCAGACTAACAGCTTGTGCTTGTTGAAGCTGGCAGGACATTGTTCTTAACTCACGGATGTTCTGCTTCTTTTCTGTCATCAGGCTTACAATCCGCTGCTTAGCTTGATTAAACATTACTCCCCAGCCCTCATTTATGATGTCCACGTTGGGCTGCTTCTGTTGGTTCACGAGCATTTCCTTGTGCCTTTCTTCCATGTCTTTATTTCGGCCTTCCAGTTCTCTGTATTCAGTTTCCAGTTGTTTCTTCTCATGAACCACTTGTGCATTTCTCTGCAGTACTTCATTAATCTCTACTTGCAAGACTTCATTTTGTTTCTTCATGTTGTGAAGTTTGCATTCCATCTCTTTCTCCTTTATGTCTTGCTGTTTCTTCTCTTGAAGAAACTTTTCGTTTTCTCCAATGCTTCATCAAGCTGTACTTGCAGCTGCTGATTCAGGTTGACAGCGTGTTCGAGATTCTCATGGGTCTCCAGACTAACAGCTTGTGCTTGTTGAAGCTGGCAGGACATTGTTCTTAACTCACGGATGTTCTGCTTCTTTTCTGTCATCAGGCTTACAATCCGCTGCTTAGCTTGATTAAACATTACTCCCCAGCCCTCATTTATGATGTCCACGTTGGGCTGCTTCTGTTGGTTCACGAGCATTTCCTTGTGCCTTTCTTCCATGTCTTTATTTCGGCCTTCCAGTTCTCTGTATTCAGTTTCCAGTTGTTTCTTCTCATGAACCACTTGTGCATTTCTCTGCAGTACTTCATTAATCTCTACTTGCAAGACTTCATTTTGTTTCTTCATGTTGTGAAGTTTGCATTCCATCTCTTTCTCCTTTATGTCTTGCTGTTTCTTCTCTTGAAGAAACTTTTCGTTTTTCTCCAATGCTTCATCAAGCTGTACTTGCAGCTGCTGATTCAGGTTGACAGCGTGTTCGAGATTCTCATGGTCTCCAGACTAACAGCTTGTGCTTGTTGAAGCTGGCAGGACATTGTTCTTAACTCACGGATGTTCTGCTTCTTTTCTGTCATCAGGCTTACAATCCGCTGCTTAGCTTGATTAAACATTACTCCCCAGCCCTCATTTATGATGTCCACGTTGGGCTGCTTCTGTTGGTTCACGAGCATTTCCTTGTGCCTTTCTTCCATGTCTTTATTTCGGCCTTCCAGTTCTCTGTATTCAGTTTCCAGTTGTTTCTTCTCATGAACCACTTGTGCATTTCTCTGCAGTACTTCATTAATCTCTACTTGCAAGACTTCATTTTGTTTCTTCATGTTGTGAAGTTTGCATTCCATCTCTTTCTCCTTTATGTCTTGCTGTTTCTTCTCTTGAAGAAACTTTTCGTTTTTCTCCAATGCTTCATCAAGCTGTACTTGCAGCTGCTGATTCAGGTTGACAGCGTGTTCGAGATTCTCATGGTCTCCAGACTAACAGCTTGTGCTTGTTGAAGCTGGCAGGACATTGTTCTTAACTCACGGATGTTCTGCTTCTTTTCTGTCATCAGGCTTACAATCCGCTGCTTAGCTTGATTAAACATTACTCCCCAGCCCTCATTTATGATGTCCACGTTGGGCTGCTTCTGTTGGTTCACGAGCATTTCCTTGTGCCTTTCTTCCATGTCTTTATTTCGGCCTTCCAGTTCTCTGTATTCAGTTTCCAGTTGTTTCTTCTCATGAACCACTTGTGCATTTCTCTGCAGTACTTCATTAATCTCTACTTGCAAGACTTCATTTTGTTTCTTCATGTTGTGAAGTTTGCATTCCATCTCTTTCTCCTTTATGTCTTGCTGTTTCTTCTCTTGAAGAAACTTTTCGTTTTTCTCCAATGCTTCATCAAGCTGTACTTGCAGCTGCTGATTCAGGTTGACAGCGTGTTCGAGATTCTCATGGTCTCCAGACTAACAGCTTGTGCTTGTTGAAGCTGGCAGGACATTGTTCTTAACTCACGGATGTTCTGCTTCTTTTCTGTCATCAGGCTTACAATCCGCTGCTTAGCTTGATTAAACATCACTCCCCAGCCCTCATTTATGATGTCCACGTTGGGCTGCTTCTGTTGGTTCACGAGCATTTCCTTGTGCCTTTCTTCCATGTCTTTATTTCGGCCTTCCAGTTCTCTGTATTCAGTTTCCAGTTGTTTCTTCTCATGAACCACTTGTGCATTTCTCTGCAGTACTTCATTAATCTCTACTTGCAAGACTTCATTTTGTTTCTTCATGTTGTGAAGTTTGCATTCCATCTCTTTCTCCTTTATGTCTTGCTGTTTCTTCTCTTGAAGAAACTTTTCGTTTTTCTCCAATGCTTCATCAAGCTGTACTTGCAGCTGCTGATTCAGGTTGACAGCGTGTTCGAGATTCTCATGGGTCTCCAGACTAACAGCTTGTGCTTGTTGAAGTGGCAGGACATTGTTCTTAACTCACGGATGTTCTGCTTCTTTTCTGTCATCAGGCTTCAGCTTCTCTGTTATTCAGTTTCCAGTTGTTTCTTCTCATGACCACTTGTGCATTCCTCTGCAGTACTTCATTAATCTCTACTTGCAAGACTTCATTTTTTTCTTCATGTTGTGAAGTTTGCATTCCATCTCTTTCTCCTTTATGTCTTGCTGTTTCTTCTCTTGAAGAAACTTTTCGTTTTTCTCCAATGCTTCATCAAGCTGTACTTGCAGCTGCTGATTCAGGTTGACAGCGTGTTCGAGATTCTCATGGGTCTCCAGACTAACAGCTTGTGCTTGTTGAAGCTGGCAGGACATTGTTCTTAACTCACGGATGTTCTGCTTCTTTTCTGTCATCAGGCTTACAATCCGCTGCTTAGCTTGATTAAACATTACTCCCCAGCCCTCATTTATGATGTCCACGTTGGGCTGCTTCTGTTGGTTCACGAGCATTTCCTTGTGCCTTTCTTCCATGTCTTTATTTCGGCCTTCCAGTTCTCTGTATTCAGTTTCCAGTTGTTTCTTCTCATGAACCACTTGTGCATTTCTCTGCAGTACTTCATTAATCTCTACTTGCAAGACTTCATTTTGTTTCTTCATGTTGTGAAGTTTGCATTCCATCTCTTTCTCCTTTATGTCTTGCTGTTTCTTCTCTTGAAGAAACTTTTCGTTTTTCTCCAATGCTTCATCAAGCTGTACTTGCAGCTGCTGATTCAGGTTGACAGCGTGTTCGAGATTCTCATGGTCTCCAGACTAACAGCTTGTGCTTGTTGAAGCTGGCAGGACATTGTTCTTAACTCACGGATGTTCTGCTTCTTTTCTGTCATCAGGCTTACAATCCGCTGCTTAGCTTGATTAAACATTACTCCCCAGCCCTCATTTATGATGTCCACGTTGGGCTGCTTCTGTTGGTTCACGAGCATTTCCTTGTGCCTTTCTTCCATGTCTTTATTTCGGCCTTCCAGTTCTCTGTATTCAGTTTCCAGTTGTTTCTTCTCATGAACCACTTGTGCATTTCTCTGCAGTACTTCATTAATCTCTACTTGCAAGACTTCATTTTGTTTCTTCATGTTGTGAAGTTTGCATTCCATCTCTTTCTCCTTTATGTCTTGCTGTTTCTTCTCTTGAAGAAACTTTTCGTTTTTCTCCAATGCTTCATCAAGCTGTACTTGCAGCTGCTGATTCAGGTTGACAGCGTGTTCGAGATTCTCATGGGTCTCCAGACTAACAGCTTGTGCTTGTTGAAGCTGGCAGGACATTGTTCTTAACTCACGGATGTTCTGCTTCTTTTCTGTCATCAGGCTTACAATCCGCTGCTTAGCTTGATTAAACATTACTCCCCAGCCCTCATTTATGATGTCCACGTTGGGCTGCTTCTGTTGGTTCACGAGCATTTCCTTGTGCCTTTCTTCCATGTCTTTATTTCGGCCTTCCAGTTCTCTGTATTCAGTTTCCAGTTGTTTCTTCTCATGAACCACTTGTGCATTTCTCTGCAGTACTTCATTAATCTCTACTTGCAAGACTTCATTTTGTTTCTTCATGTTGTGAAGTTTGCATTCCATCTCTTTCTCCTTTATGTCTTGCTGTTTCTTCTCTTGAAGAAACTTTTCGTTTTTCTCCAATGCTTCATCAAGCTGTACTTGCAGCTGCTGATTCAGGTTGACAGCGTGTTCGAGATTCTCATAGGTCTCCAGACTAACAGCTTGTGCTTGTTGAAGCTGGCAGGACATTGTTCTTAACTCACGGATGTTCTGCTTCTTTTCTGTCATCAGGCTTACAATCCGCTGCTTAGCTTGATTAAACATCACTCCCCAGCCCTCATTTATGATGTCCACGTTGGGCTGCTTCTGTTGGTTCACGAGCATTTCCTTGTGCCTTTCTTCCATGTCTTTATTTCGGCCTTCCAGTTCTCTGTATTCAGTTTCCAGTTGTTCTTCTCATGAACCACTTGTGCATTTCTCTGCAGTACTTCATTAATCTCTACTTGCAAGACTTCATTTTGTTTCTTCATGTTGTGAAGTTTGCATTCCATCTCTTTCTCCTTTATGTCTTGCTGTTTCTTCTCTTGAAGAAACTTTTCGTTTTTCTCCAATGCTTCATCAAGCTGTACTTGCAGCTGCTGATTCAGGTTGACAGCGTGTTCGAGATTCTCATGGGTCTCCAGACTAACAGCTTGTGCTTGTTGAAGCTGGCAGGACATTGTTCTTAACTCACGGATGTTCTGCTTCTTTTCTGTCATCAGGCTTACAATCCGCTGCTTAGCTTGATTAAACATTACTCCCCAGCCCTCATTTATGATGTCCACGTTGGGCTGCTTCTGTTGGTTCACGAGCATTTCCTTGTGCCTTTCTTCCATGTCTTTATTTCGGCCTTCCAGTTCTCTGTATTCAGTTTCCAGTTGTTTCTTCTCATGAACCACTTGTGCATTTCTCTGCAGTACTTCATTAATCTCTACTTGCAAGACTTCATTTTGTTTCTTCATGTTGTGAAGTTTGCATTCCATCTCTTTCTCCTTTATGTCTTGCTGTTTCTTCTCTTGAAGAAACTTTTCGTTTTTCTCCAATGCTTCATCAAGCTGTACTTGCAGCTGCTGATTCAGGTTGACAGCGTGTTCGAGATTCTCATGGTCTCCAGACTAACAGCTTGTGCTTGTTGAAGCTGGCAGGACATTGTTCTTAACTCACGGATGTTCTGCTTCTTTTCTGTCATCAGGCTTACAATCCGCTGCTTAGCTTGATTAAACATTACTCCCCAGCCCTCATTTATGATGTCCACGTTGGGCTGCTTCTGTTGGTTCACGAGCATTTCCTTGTGCCTTTCTTCCATGTCTTTATTTCGGCCTTCCAGTTCTCTGTATTCAGTTTCCAGTTGTTTTTCTCATGAACCACTTGTGCATTTCTCTGCAGTACTTCATTAATCTCTACTTGCAAGACTTCATTTTGTTTCTTCATGTTGTGAAGTTTGCATTCCATCTCTTTCTCCTTTATGTCTTGCTGTTTCTTCTCTTGAAGAAACTTTTCGTTTTTCTCCAATGCTTCATCAAGCTGTACTTGCAGCTGCTGATTCAGGTTGACAGCGTGTTCGAGATTCTCATGGTCTCCAGACTAACAGCTTGTGCTTGTTGAAGCTGGCAGGACATTGTTCTTAACTCACGATGTTCTGCTTCTTTTGTCATCAGGCTTACAATCCGCTGCTTAGCTTGATTAAACATTACTCCCCAGCCCTCATTTATGATGTCCACGTTGGGCTGCTTCTGTTGGTTCACGAGCATTTCCTTGTGCCTTTCTTCCATGTCTTTATTTCGGCCTTCCAGTTCTCTGTATTCAGTTTCCAGTTGTTTCTTCTCATGAACCACTTGTGCATTTCTCTGCAGTACTTCATTAATCTCTACTTGCAAGACTTCATTTTGTTTCTTCATGTTGTGAAGTTTGCATTCCATCTCTTTCTCCTTTATGTCTTGCTGTTTCTTCTCTTGAAGAAACTTTTCGTTTTTCTCCAATGCTTCATCAAGCTGTACTTGCAGCTGCTGATTCAGGTTGACAGCGTGTTCGAGATTCTCATGGTCTCCAGACTAACAGCTTGTGCTTGTTGAAGCTGGCAGGACATTGTTCTTAACTCACGGATGTTCTGCTTCTTTTCTGTCATCAGGCTTACAATCCGCTGCTTAGCTTGATTAAACATTACTCCCCAGCCCTCATTTATGATGTCCACGTTGGGCTGCTTCTGTTGGTTCACGAGCATTTCCTTGTGCCTTTCTTCCATGTCTTTATTTCGGCCTTCCAGTTCTCTGTATTCAGTTTCCAGTTGTTCTTCTCATGAACCACTTGTGCATTTCTCTGCAGTACTTCATTAATCTCTACTTGCAAGACTTCATTTGTTTCTTCATGTTGTGAAGTTTGCATTCCATCTCTTTCTCCTTTATGTCTTGCTGTTTCTTCTCTTGAAGAAACTTTTCGTTTTTCTCCAATGCTTCATCAAGCTGTACTTGCAGCTGCTGATTCAGGTTGACAGCGTGTTCGAGATTCTCATGGGTCTCCAGACTAACAGCTTGTGCTTGTTGAAGTGGCAGGACATTGTTCTTAACTCACGGATGTTCTGCTTCTTTTCTGTCATCAGGCTTACAATCCGCTGCTTAGCTTGATTAAACATTACTCCCCAGCCCTCATTTATGATGTCCACGTTGGGCTGCTTCTGTTGGTTCACGAGCATTTCCTTGTGCCTTTCTTCCATGTCTTTATTTCGGCCTTCCAGTTCTCTGTATTCAGTTTCCAGTTGTTTCTTCTCATGAACCACTTGTGCATTTCTCTGCAGTACTTCATTAATCTCTACTTGCAAGACTTCATTTTGTTTCTTCATGTTGTGAAGTTTGCATTCCATCTCTTTCTCCTTTATGTCTTGCTGTTTCTTCTCTTGAAGAAACTTTTCGTTTTTCTCCAATGCTTCATCAAGCTGTACTTGCAGCTGCTGATTCAGGTTGACAGCGTGTTCGAGATTCTCATGGGTCTCCAGACTAACAGCTTGTGCTTGTTGAAGCTGGAGGACATTGTTCTTAACTCACGGATGTTCTGCTTCTTTTCTGTCATCAGGCTTACAATCCGCTGCTTAGCTTGATTAAACATTACTCCCCAGCCCTCATTTATGATGTCCACGTTGGGCTGCTTCTGTTGGTTCACGAGCATTTCCTTGTGCCTTTCTTCCATGTCTTTATTTCGGCCTTCCAGTTCTCTGTATTCAGTTTCCAGTTGTTTCTTCTCATGAACCACTTGTGCATTTCTCTGCAGTACTTCATTAATCTCTACTTGCAAGACTTCATTTTGTTTCTTCATGTTGTGAAGTTTGCATTCCATCTCTTTCTCCTTTATGTCTTGCTGTTTCTTCTCTTGAAGAAACTTTTCGTTTTTCTCCAATGCTTCATCAAGCTGTACTTGCAGCTGCTGATTCAGGTTGACAGCGTGTTCGAGATTCTCATGGTCTCCAGACTAACAGCTTGTGCTTGTTGAAGTGGCAGGACATTGTTCTTAACTCACGGATGTTCTGCTTCTTTTCTGTCATCAGGCTTACAATCCGCTGCTTAGCTTGATTAAACATTACTCCCAGCCCTCATTTATGATGTCCACGTTGGGCTGCTTCTGTTGGTTCACGAGCATTTCCTTGTGCCTTTCTTCCATGTCTTTATTTCGGCCTTCCAGTTCTCTGTATTCAGTTTCCAGTTGTTTCTTCTCATGAACCACTTGTGCATTTCTCTGCAGTACTTCATTAATCTCTACTTGCAAGACTTCATTTTGTTTCTTCATGTTGTGAAGTTTGCATTCCATCTCTTTCTCCTTTATGTCTTGCTGTTTCTTCTCTTGAAGAAACTTTTCGTTTTTCTCCAATGCTTCATCAAGCTGTACTTGCAGCTGCTGATTCAGGTTGACAGCGTGTTCGAGATTCTCATGGTCTCCAGACTAACAGCTTGTGCTTGTTGAAGCTGGCAGGACATTGTTCTTAACTCACGGATGTTCTGCTTCTTTTCTGTCATCAGGCTTACAATCCGCTGCTTAGCTTGATTAAACACTCCCCAGCCTCATTTATGATGTCCACGTTGGGCCTTCTGTTGGTTCACGAGCATTTCCTTGTGCCTTCTTCCATGTCTTTATTTCGGCCTTCCAGTTCTCTGTATTCAGTTTCCAGTTGTTTCTTCTCATGAACCACTTGTGCATTTCTCTGCAGTACTTCATTAATCTCTACTTGCAAGACTTCATTTTGTTTCTTCATGTTGTGAAGTTTGCATTCCATCTCTTTCTCCTTTATGTCTTGCTGTTTCTTCTCTTGAAGAAACTTTTCGTTTTTCTCCAATGCTTCATCAAGCTGTACTTGCAGCTGCTGATTCAGGTTGACAGCGTGTTCGAGATTCTCATGGGTCTCCAGACTAACAGCTTGTGCTTGTTGAAGCTGGCAGGACATTGTTCTTAACTCACGGATGTTCTGCTTCTTTTCTGTCATCAGGCTTACAATCCGCTGCTTAGCTTGATTAAACATTACTCCCAGCCCTCATTTATGATGTCCACGTTGGGCTGCTTCTGTTGGTTCACGAGCATTTCCTTGTGCCTTTCTTCCATGTCTTTATTTCGGCCTTCCAGTTCTCTGTATTCAGTTTCCAGTTGTTTCTTCTCATGAACCACTTGTGCATTTCTCTGCAGTACTTCATTAATCTCTACTTGCAAGACTTCATTTTGTTTCTTCATGTTGTGAAGTTTGCATTCCATCTCTTTCTCCTTTATGTCTTGCTGTTTCTTCTCTTGAAGAAACTTTTCGTTTTCTCCAATGCTTCATCAAGCTGTACTTGCAGCTGCTGATTCAGGTTGACAGCGTGTTCGAGATTCTCATGGTCTCCAGACTAACAGCTTGTGCTTGTTGAAGCTGGCAGGACATTGTTCTTAACTCACGGATGTTCTGCTTCTTTTCTGTCATCAGGCTTACAATCCGCTGCTTAGCTTGATTAAACATTACTCCCCAGCCCTCATTTATGATGTCCACGTTGGGCTGCTTCTGTTGGTTCACGAGCATTTCCTTGTGCCTTTCTTCCATGTCTTTATTTCGGCCTTCCAGTTCTCTGTATTCAGTTTCCAGTTGTTTCTTCTCATGAACCACTTGTGCATTTCTCTGCAGTACTTCATTAATCTCTACTTGCAAGACTTCATTTTGTTTCTTCATGTTGTGAAGTTTGCATTCCATCTCTTTCTCCTTTATGTCTTGCTTGTTTTCTCTTGAAGAACTTTTCGTTTTTCTCCAATGCTTCATCAAGCTGTACTTGCAGCTGCTGATTCAGGTTGACAGCGTGTTCGAGATTCTCATGGGTCTCCAGACTAACAGCTTGTGCTTGTTGAAGCTGGCAGGACATTGTTCTTAACTCACGGATGTTCTGCTTCTTTTCTGTCATCAGGCTTACAATCCGCTGCTTAGCTTGATTAAACATTACTCCCCAGCCCTCATTATGATGTCCACGTTGGGCTGCTTCTGTTGGTTCACGAGCATTTCCTTGTGCCTTTCTTCCATGTCTTTATTTCGGCCTTCCAGTTCTCTGTATTCAGTTTCCAGTTGTTTTTCTCATGAACCACTTGTGCATTTCTCTGCAGTATTCATTAATCTCTACTTGCAAGACTTCATTTTGTTTCTTCATGTTGTGAAGTTTGCATTCCATCTCTTTCTCCTTTATGTCTTGCTGTTTCTTCTCTGAAGAAACTTTTCGTTTTCTCCAATGCTTCATCAAGCTGTACTTGCAGCTGCTGATTCAGGTTGACAGCGTGTTCGAGATTCTCATGGGTCTCCAGACTAACAGCTTGTGCTTGTTGAAGCTGGCAGGACATTGTTCTTAACTCACGATGTTCTGCTTCTTTTCTGTCATAGGCTTACATCCGCTGCTTAGCTTGATTAAACATTACTCCCCAGCCCTCATTTATGATGTCCACGTTGGGCTGCTTCTGTTGGTTCACGAGCATTTCCTTGTGCCTTTCTTCCATGTCTTTATTTCGGCCTTCCAGTTCTCTGTATTCAGTTTCCAGTTGTTCTTCTCATGAACCACTTGTGCATTTCTCTGCAGTACTTCATTAATCTCTACTTGCAAGACTTCATTTGTTTCTTCATGTTGTGAAGTTTGCATTCCATCTCTTTCTCCTTTATGTCTTGCTGTTTCTTCTCTTGAAGAAACTTTTCGTTTTTCTCCAATGCTTCATCAAGCTGTACTTGCAGCTGCTGATTCAGGTTGACAGCGTGTTCGAGATTCTCATGGGTCTCCAGACTAACAGCTTGTGCTTGTTGAAGCTGGCAGGACATTGTTCTTAACTCAATGTTCTGCTTCTTTTCTGTCATCAGGCTTACAATCCGCTTAGCTTGATTAAACATTACTCCCCAGCCCTCATTTATGATGTCCACGTTGGGCTGCTTCTGTTGGTTCACGAGCATTTCCTTGTGCCTTTCTTCCATGTCTTTATTTCGGCCTTCCAGTTCTCTGTATTCAGTTTCCAGTTGTTTCTTCTCATGAACCACTTGTGCATTTCTCTGCAGTACTTCATTAATCTCTACTTGCAAGACTTCATTTTGTTTCTTCATGTTGTGAAGTTTGCATTCCATCTCTTTCTCCTTTATGTCTTGCTGTTTCTTCTCTTGAAGAAACTTTTTCGTTTTTCTCCAATGCTTCATCAAGCTGTACTTGCAGCTGCTGATTCAGGTTGACAGCGTGTTCGAGATTCTCATGGTCTCCAGACTAACAGCTTGTGCTTGTTGAAGCTGGCAGGACATTGTTCTTAACTCACGGATGTTCTGCTTCTTTTCTGTCATCAGGCTTACAATCCGCTGCTTAGCTTGATTAAACATTACTCCCCAGCCCTCATTTATGATGTCCACGTTGGGCTGCTTCTGTTGGTTCACGAGCATTTCCTTGTGCCTTTCTTCCATGTCTTTATTTCGGCCTTCCAGTTCTCTGTATTCAGTTTCCAGTTGTTTCTTCTCATGAACCACTTGTGCATTTCTCTGCAGTACTTCATTAATCTCTACTTGCAAGACTTCATTTTGTTTCTTCATGTTGTGAAGTTTGCATTCCATCTCTTTCTCCTTTATGTCTTGCTGTTTCTTCTCTTGAAGAAACTTTTCGTTTTTCTCCAATGCTTCATCAAGCTGTACTTGCAGCTGCTGATTCAGGTTGACAGCGTGTTCGAGATTCTCATGGTCTCCAGACTAACAGCTTGTGCTTGTTGAAGCTGGCAGGACATTGTTCTTAACTCACGGATGTTCTGCTTCTTTTCTGTCATCAGGCTTACAATCCGCTGCTTAGCTTGATTAAACATTACTCCCCAGCCCTCATTTATGATGTCCACGTTGGGCTGCTTCTGTTGGTTCACGAGCATTTCCTTGTGCCTTTCTTCCATGTCTTTATTTCGGCCTTCCAGTTCTCTGTATTCAGTTTCCAGTTGTTTCTTCTCATGAACCACTTGTGCATTTCTCTGCAGTACTTCATTAATCTCTACTTGCAAGACTTCATTTTGTTCTTCATGTTGTGAAGTTTGCATTCCATCTCTTTCTCCTTTATGTCTTGCTGTTTCTTCTCTTGAAGAAACTTTTCGTTTTTCTCCAATGCTTCATCAAGCTGTACTTGCAGCTGCTGATCAGGTTGACAGCGTGTTCGAGATTCTCATGGGTCCCAGACTACAGCTTGTGCTTGTTGAATGGCAGGACATTGTTCTTAACTCACGGATGTTCTGCTTCTTTTCTGTCATCAGGCTTACAATCCGCTGCTTAGCTTGATTAAACATTACTCCCCAGCCCTCATTTATGATGTCCACGTTGGCTGCTTCTGTTGGTTCACGAGCATTTCCTTGTGCCTTTCTTCCATGTCTTTATTTCGGCCTTCCAGTTCTCTGTATTCAGTTTCCAGTTGTTCTTCTCATGAACCACTTGTGCATTTCTCTGCAGTACTTCATTAATCTCTACTTGCAAGACTTCATTTT
>NW_020327129.1:0-14370 GCF_001858045.2 Oreochromis niloticus
AGGTGACCATTTGAAAATACAGCATAAACAATTCCACAACTTAAAGTATTGCGGTTTTTGATATTGCTTGACTTCCTTCGGGACTGTGGAATAAAAGTGACCTGGTTGAGCCACAGGGCAACCTGTGTAACTATGAATTATTGTTCTTAATTAAAACAGTTGAAACAAAGTGCAGTCTTTCATGACATATCAAACAAAAATATTTGTTGTTGAGTAGTGTTTCAGAAATGATTTTCTAAAAGCAAACAGAGGTGTGGACTAAATGTCTTATGGCGTTAAACTCAGAAACTATTGTGTTCAATCTCATCGCAGTTCTTTTATTCTTGCTGCTATTGAGATCCGTTTTTAATCGAGGGATCATGTTTACCTTTCTATTTTTAAAAAGGCTTTATTCCTTCATTTAAACATCCTATCTATAAGTCTCATTTATCCCATTTCTAAAGAGTAAAGAGTTAGTCATGCTCACCATCATGTGCTGAGTGTCAAAAGAGAGTTAAAGTAAATCTTAAAAACAAGGACTATATAAGACTAGTTGCCAAATGCAGTAAAAAAACAGCTAATTTTAATAGCTGTTCTAATACAACAGTCCATTTCTCTTAATAATCACTTCATAACTTAAATTTACATGATGTAACTACCACCAGTTGATTTTCTGTAAATCTTAATCATGATGGATAAACAGCGGGAATAAACTTGCTATTCTAGAAGACACTAAACATACAGAAGTCTAAAGCTTTTAGTGATCAGTGAGTCTATAAAGGTGCTAAATAAATGTGAACACATACAGTATATGCACTGATATAGTGTTATGTACATAACACATAACTCGAAACAAGTGGGTTTTTAAAGCAAATTTAAAAGAATTTATCTTGTTAAATATTTTCTGTCCTTTGACAGTACATAGGAACATTCATTTGAAAACAATAAATGTATATTCAAGGACACTAAACAGTGGTTAGCAGTGTAGCATTGGCTACATACCCAATGCTGGTTTAAAAAAAAGAAAAGAAAATCACATCTATCCAAACCCAGCCTCACCCACCTACACCTTGTTGACCTCACTTGAGTCACTTTTCTGGACTTTGTAAGTATCATATACAGGGTGTGAGTTCCAAGGAACTTCATAAATGATTGTAATGCCATACCACAGTACATAAAAAAGTTTGCTTAGGGAGGGGACAATCAGTAACAGCCTAAGCTGACCAGTTGATCACTGATGAGACATACAGTGGATCCGGTACTAACAGGTAAGTGTTTATGGGGCTTGCAAGTGCAGACAGGAACATAGCTATAAAATAATAGACAATTTAGACAGGATATTGTAAGAAGTATACTGCCAATCTGAAAATTACACAGCACGTAAAAACAGTCTGCCTACATGCATTTATGGAGTAAAAGACATTATAGAGCTTGAAATATCTCATATTTCGTTTTTGGATTATCATCTGCATGCACAGGAAAATGACAAGTGGACTCAGCTGCAATTCTATGACCGGAGGAGGGATTCCACCTTCTTATAGTTTTATTTTGGTGGTCATAGTGCTCATTGCATTATGTTTTTTTTTGCACAAAACAAAGGTAAGTGTGACTTTTTTTTAAAAAGATATATTTATATTACTGCAAATCCTGGTTCTTTACTACTATTACTTACTACTTGTTAGGCATGCTTATGGGAAATACATATTTGCCACTGAAATTTTGTGACAATTAATCTTAGTATTGGTAGTTCCTCGGGAATAACTGTAAATATAATTTAAAACAGCTGCAAATAGAATGACTGCTTCTTGGTGTGAGCATATATTTTACTCCCTTTCATGGTGGTTAAAGCTAAATATGAGATAAATTGATTTCTTATTTTAAAGAAAGAAATACAGCCAAATATAATTTCTGTGTTTTTGTGTTTTTCTTTAAATTTCAAATCATTTGAAATGAACATTTTATTAAATACATTTGATGAAGCTATTATTCAAAAAAATCCATGCCACACTTGCAGATTTACAGATGCATAACTGTAAATCAATCAGACTGGAATGTATGGTTTCATGGTTAAACTTAAATTTCATATAATAAAGAAAAGGTAGCAAGTGAAACAGACCAGAGAGTGATTGGCATATTCAGTTAAATACTGAAGAAAATGTCTGATGAGAATATAAGCATTGTATGGACATTATGTACCAGAGATAAGTAATTTCTGCGCAAATCAGTGTTGGAAGAATAGTTATTCATTTGTACCACAATAAACAGTTGTAATCATGATGGAAAAAACAAATAAATCATGGAATTCACCAATTGGTTGGACTTCCTTCAAGAAAATTTCAAGCTACTTTTTATTTTCCAACAGTGTCTTTATTTATTTTGAACATAGCAGTGTACACATCTATGAAGCGTAACAAAACAAGTAGCTAAACTTACAGAAACTACAAGCTACATACTGCCTTTATACACATAACACCATGTAGGAGAGGATGAGAAAAAAAACCCCAGCAACGACAAAACAACAAAAACAACACACAAAAGAAAAACAAACAAACAAGGAAAAAAAAAATAAAAAAGGAAAAGGGGGGAATAACTGTGTGCATCTCCCATAAATTATGCACCCTCACAGGTATATGTTAAATATAAATTACAAAGTAGTTGTTTAATGTCAAGCAATAAACATATTCCCAAATGGACTGCAGAGGGCCACCTATGAATCCTCCCCAAAAATTTCCACCAAGTGGGGCAAGTCTTTATTAGCAAGGAAGTTTTTGAAGGGGCCCCAGATGCTATCAAAGCATCGCCGCTTACCCCTGATTGCGTAGGTGATCTTTTCCAAGGGCAGGGTAGATGTTAACTCCGAAATCCATTTACTTCTTCTCGGTCTATTTACCTCTTTCCAAGTAATGGCAATCACTCTCTTAGCCATTAGCAGCCCTATGTCTAAAAATAAGCATGTTTCCTTGTTATATAAGCTACTTTTTAATAGACCTGCAGAACGTTGGAGTGTGTACACATAATTCTGTACACATAATTCTTTTTAAAGAATTATGTGTCGTTCCACATGACGGCTGACTCAGCCACTGTAAACAGCAGAATTCCACTGTTTGCGTCTCTTCTGTAGTAGGTTTACTTTATTTTTTGTGTTGCTGCATTGCTAGCTGATGATCAGTTGATGGGCAACTACCGTGAGGTTTCATATAATTGGGTGTAGCCATGAATTTGCCCCTATTTAAAATTTGTCTAATGGTGGAATGACCTTATCCATCCACTTAACCAAATGAAAGGTTGCAATGGGGGAACCAATTTCAGTGGTCATAGGACAAGAAGCAGGATAGGTTATAGTCTATTGCACGGTTCACATGTATGACAAAACAATATCTATATTCTTTAGAATTCTAAATGGTCTGTCTTCAAGAATCACGTTTTTAACCTCAGCTAGAATCTGAAAAGTGCTTCAGAAGTTGTTTCAACTTCACACATTCAGACACCAATGATAAAGAAAACAGAGTTGATATGTTGGATGCCACTCTACCATCAAAACTAACTGGAATTTAAACTTTATAGCTACATTGTGGCCAGAAGATTAATTTCAAGTACACAATCAAAGGACAACTTTCTCACAATTTGAGCAATGGCTGTCTCAGTTGTCATAAATGTTGACATGAATTTCCAAATGTGATGGGATTTGTTTTAAAGTGCATTGACAAATATTTTTTAAACACTGTCTCCTTCAACAGGATATCAAAATAAAAAAGATCAAGAAAATAAAACAATGCCACATCGACAAATTCTGGACAACTATGAGAGGAAGAGTCTCTTAAACATTACGTTTGCAAGGAATAAAAGCATTGTTCCAGATATTCAACTTAATAGCATAAATGTGAATCAACAAAATTCAAGCTCAGTGTCTTCAGTGCCATTCAGATTGGTTGAATCCCAACTACTTCTATTACAACAATGGCACAAACAGGAATGACACAATCTACAGAGTCTGTCCGGACGGTCACTACCAATGAAATTACTCTAACTACCAACATGGACCATTCCACAACAACTGTTTTTGAGGCAACTTCAGAGACTTCCTCCAGTTCGCCTTCATCAGTCACTTCAGAAAGCACTAGTTTTACTCCAACATCCCCAGAACAAAGTACTGAAACAGCTGTAACAGGCACTAGTACAACAGAGAACAAAGCAACAACTGTTGAGACATCTGAGACAATGACATCTGCACGTCCTGAATCACCAACTACTTCTATTACAACAATGGCACAAACAGGAACAACACAATCTACAGAGTCTGTCCCACCAGTCACCACCAATGAAATTACTCTAACTACCACCATTGACCATTCCACAACAACTTCAGAGACTTCCTCCAGTTCGCCTTCCACAGTTACTTCAGAAAACTCTAGTTTTACTCCAACATCCCCAGAACAAAGTACTGAAACAGCTGTAACAGGCACTGGTACAACAGAGAACAAAGCAACAACTCCTGAGACTTCTGAGACAATGACATCCGCACACCCCGAATCACCAACTACTTCTATTACAACAACGGCACAAACAGGAACAACACAATCTACAGAGTCTGTCCCACCAGTCACCACCAATGAAATTACTCTAACTACCACCATTGACCATTCCACAACAACTTCAGAGACTTCTCCAGTTCGCCTTCCACAGTTACTTCAGAAAGCTCTAGTTTTACTCCAACATCCCCAGAACAAAGTACTGAAACAGCTGTAACAGGCACTGGTACAACAGAGAACAAAGCAACAACTCCTGAGATTTCTGAGACAATGACATCCGCACACACCGAATCACCAACTACTTCTATTACAACAACGGCACAAACAGGAACAACACAATCTACAGAGTCTGTCCCACCAGTCACCACCAATGAAATTACTCTAACTACCAACATGGACCATTCCATAACAACTGTTTTTGAGACAACTTCAGAGACTTCCTCCAGTTCGCCTTCCACAGTCACTTCAGAAAGCTCTAGTTTACTCCAACATCCCCAGAACAAAGTACTGAAACAGCTGTAACAGGCACTAGTACAACAGAGAACAAAGCAACAACTCTTGAGACTTCTGAGACATTGACATCCGCACACCCCGAATCACCAACTACTTCGATTACAACAATGGCACAAACAGGAACAACACAATCTACACAGTCTGTCCCACCAGTCACCACCAATGAAATTACTCTAACTACCACCATTGACCATTCCACAACAACTTCAGAGACTTCCTCCAGTTCGCCTTCCACAGTCACTTCAGAAAGCTCTAGTTTTACTCCAACATCCCCAGAACAAAGTACTGAAACAGCTGTAACAGGCACTGGTACAACAGAGAACAAAGCAACAACTCCTGAGACTTCTGAGACAATGACATCCGCACACCCTGAATCACCAACTACTTCTATTACAACAATGGCACAAACAGGAACAACACAATCTACACAGTCTGTCCCACCAGTCACCACCAATGAAATTACTCTAACTACCACCATTGACCATTCCACAACAACTGTTTTTGAGACAACTTCAGAGACTTCCTCCAGTTCGCCTTCCACAGTCACTTCAGAAAGCTCTAGTTTTACTCCAACATCCCCAGAACAAAGTACTGAAACAGCTGTAACAGGCACTAGTACAACAGAGAACAAAGCAACAACTCTTGAGACTTCTGAGACAATGACATCCGCACACCCTGAATCACCAACTACTTCTATTACAACAATGGCACAAACAGGAACAACACAATCTACACAGTCTGTCCCACCAGTCACCACCAATGAAATTACTCTAACTACCACCATTGACCATTCCACAACAACTTCAGAGACTTCCTCCAGTTCGCCTTCCACAGTCACTTCAGAAAGCTCTAGTTTTACTCCAACATCCCCAGAACAAAGTACTGAAACAGCTGTAACAGGCACTAGTACAACAGAAACAAAGCAACAACTCTTGAGACTTCTGAGACAATGACATCCGCACACCCTGAATCACCAACTACTTCTATTACAACAATGGCACAAACAGGAACAACACAATCTACAGAGTCTGTCCCACCAGTCACCACCAATGAAATTACTCTAACTACCACCATTGACCATTCCACAACAACTTCAGAGACTTCCTCCAGTTCGCCTTCCACAGTCACTTCAGAAAGCTCTAGTTTTACTCCAACATCCCCAGAACAAAGTACTGAAACAGCTGTAACAGGCACTAGTACAACAGAGAACAAAGCAACAACTCTTCAGACTTCTGAGACAATGACATCCGGACACCCCGAATCACCAACTACTTCTATTACAACAATGGCACAAACAGGAACAACACAATCTACAGAGTCTGTCCCACCAGTCACCACCAATGAAATTACTCTAACTACCACCATTGACCATTCCACAACAACTTCAGAGACTTCCTCCAGTTTGCCTTCCACAGTTACTTCAGAAAACTCTACTTTTACTCCAACATCCCCAGAACAAAGTACTGAAACAGCGATAACAGGCACTGGTACAACAGAGAACAAAGCAACAACTCCTGAGACTTCTGAGACAATGACATCCGCACACCCTGAATCACCAACTACTTCTATTACAACAATGGCACAAACAGGAACAACACAATCTACAGAGTCTGTCCACCAGTCACCACCAATGAAATTACTCTAACTACACCATTGACCATTCCACAACAACTTCAGAGACTTCCTCCAGTTCGCCTTCCACAGTCACTTCAGAAAGCTCTAGTTTTACTCCAACATCCCCAGAACAAAGTACTGAAACAGCTGTAACAGGCACTAGTACAACAGAGAACAAAGCAACTCTTCAGACTTCTGAGACAATGACATCCGCACACCCCGAATCACCAACTACTTCTATTACAACAACGGCACAAACAGGAACAACACAATCTACAGAGTCTGTCCCACCAGTCACCACCAATGAAATTACTTTAACTACCACCATTGACCATTCCACAACAACTTCAGAGACTTCCTCCAGTTCGCCTTCCACAGTTACTTCAGAAAGCTCTAGTTTTACTCCAACATCCCCAGAACAAAGTACTGAAACAGCTATAACAGGCACTGGTACAACAGAGAACAAAGCAACAACTCCTGAGATTTCTGAGACAATGACATCCGCACACACCGAATCACCAACTACTTCTATTACAACAATGGCACAAACAGGAACAACACAATCTACAGAGTCTGTCCCACCAGTCACCACCAATGAAATTACTCTAACTACCAACATGGACCATTCCATAACAACTGTTTTTGAGACAACTTCAGAGACTTCCTCCAGTTCGCCTTCCACAGTCACTTCAGAAAGCTCTAGTTTTACTCCAACATCCCAGAACAAAGTACTGAAACAGCTGTAACAGGCACTAGTACAACAGAGAACAAAGCAACAACTCTTGAGACTTCTGAGACATTGACATCCGCACACCCCGAATCACCAACTACTTCGATTACAACAATGGCACAAACAGGAACAACACAATCTACACAGTCTGTCCCACCAGTCACCACCAATGAAATTACTCTAACTACCACCATTGACCATTCCACAACAACTTCAGAGACTTCCTCCAGTTCGCCTTCCACAGTCACTTCAGAAAGCTCTAGTTTTACTCCAACATCCCCAGAACAAAGTACTGAAACAGCTGTAACAGGCACTGGTACAACAGAGAACAAAGCAACAACTCCTGAGACTTCTGAGACAATGACATCCGCACACCCGAATCACCAACTACTTCTATTACAACAATGGCACAAACAGGAACAACACAATCTACACAGTCTGTCCCACCAGTCACCACCAATGAAATTACTCTAACTACCACCATTGACCATTCCACAACAACTTCAGAGACTTCCTCCAGTTCGCCTTCCACAGTCACTTCAGAAAGCTCTAGTTTTACTCCAACATCCCCAGAACAAAGTACTGAAACAGCTGTAACAGGCACTAGTACAACAGAGAACAAAGCAACAACTCTTGAGACTTCTGAGACAATGACATCTGCACACCCCGAATCACCAACTACTTCTATTACAACAATGGCACAAACAGAAACAACACAATCTACAGAGTCTGTCCCACCAGTCACCACCAATGAAATTACTCTTTCTACCAACATGGACCATTCCACAACAACTGTTTTTGAGACAACTTCAGAGACTTCCTCCAGTTCGCCTTCCACAGTCACTTCAGAAAGCTCTAGTTTTACTCCAACATCCCCAGAACAAAGTACTGAAACAGCTGTAACAGGCACTAGTACAACAGAGAACAAAGCAACAACTCTTGAGACTTCTGAGACAATGACATCCGCACACCCGAATCACCAACTACTTCGATTACAACAATGGCACAAACAGGAACAACACAATCTACAGAGTCTGTCCCACCAGTCACCACCAATGAAATTACTCTAACTACCACCATTGACCATTCCACAACAACTTCAGAGACTTCCTCCAGTTCGCCTTCCACAGTCACTTCAGAAAGCTCTAGTTTTACTCCAACATCCCCAGAACAAAGTACTGAAACAGTTGTAACAGGCACTAGTACAACAGAGAACAAAGCAACATCTCTTGAGACTTCTGAGACAATGACATCTGCACACCCCGAATCACCAACTACTTCTATTACAACAATGGCACAAACAGGAACAACACAATCTACAGAGTCTGTCCCACCAGTCACCACCAATGAAATTACTCTAACTACCACCATTGACCATTCCACAACAACTTCAGAGACTTCCTCCAGTTCGCCTTCCACAGTCACTTCAGAAAGCTCTAGTTTTACTCCAACATCCCCAGAACAAAGTACTGAAACAGCTGTAACAGGCACTAGTACAACAGAGAACAAAGCAACAACTCTTGAGACTTCTGAGACAATGACATCTGCACACCCCGAATCACCAACTACTTCTATTACAACAATGGCACAAACAGAAACAACACAATCTACAGAGTCTGTCCCACCAGTCACCACCAATGAAATTACTCTAACTACCAACATGGACCATTCCACAACAACTGTTTTTGAGACAACTTCAGAGACTTCCTCCAGTTCGCCTTCCACAGTCACTTCAGAAAGCTCTAGTTTTAATCCAACATCCCCAGAACAAAGTACTGAAACAGCTGTAACAGGCACTAGTACAACAGAGAACAAAGCAACAACTCTTGAGACTTCTGAGACAATGACATCCGCACACCCCGAATCACCAACTACTTCGATTACAACAATGGCACAAACAGGAACAACACAATCTACAGAGTCTGTCCCACCAGTCACCACCAATGAAATTACTCTAACTACCACCATTGACCATTCCAAACAACTTCAGAGACTTCCTCCAGTTCGCCTTCCACAGTCACTTCAGAAAGCTCTAGTTTTACTCCAACATCCCCAGAACAAAGTACTGAAACAGCTGTAACAGGCACTAGTACAACAGAGAACAAAGCAACAACTCTTGAGACTTCTGAGACAATGACATCTGCACACCCCGAATCACCAACTACTTCTATTACAACAATGGCACAAACAGGAACAACACAATCTACAGAGTCTGTCCACCAGTCACCACCAATGAAATTACTCTAACTACCACCATTGACATTCCACAACAACTTCAGAGACTTCCTCCAGTTCGCCTCCACAGTCACTTCAGAAGCTCTAGTTTTACTCCAACATCCCCAGAACAAAGTACTGAAACAGCTGTAACAGGCACTAGTACAACAGAGAACAAAGCAACAACTCTTGAGACTTCTGAGACAATGACATCTGCACACCCGAATCACCAACTACTTCTATTACAACAATGGCACAAACAGGAACAACACAATCTACAGAGTCTGTCCCACCAGTCACCACCAATGAAATTACTCTAACTACCACCATTGACCATTCCACAACAACTTCAGAGACTTCCTCAGTTCGCCTTCCACAGTCACTTCAGAAAGCTCTAGTTTTAATCCAACATCCCCAGAACAAAGTACTGAAACAGCTGTAACAGGCACTGTACAACAGAGAACAAAGCAACAACTCCTGAGACTTCTGAGACAATGACATCCGCACACCCTGAATCACCAACTACTTCTATTACAACAATGGCACAAACAGGAAAAACACAATCTACAGAGTCTGTCCCACCAGTCACCACCAATGAAATTACTCTAACTACCAACATGGACAATTCCATAACAACTGTTTTTGAGACAACTTCAGAGACTTCCTCCAGTTCGCCTTCCACAGTCACTTCAGAAAGCTCTAGTTTTACTCCAACATCCCCAGAACAAAGTACTGAAACAGCTGTAACAGGCACTAGTACAACAGAGAACAAAGCAACAACTCTTGAGACTTCTAAGACAATGACATCCGCACACCCTGAATCATCAACTACTTCTATTACAACAATGGCACAAACAGGAACAACACAATCTACAGAGTCTGTCCCACCAGTCACCACCAATGAAATTACTCTAACTACCACCATTGACCATTCCACAACAAACTTCAGATCTTCCTCCAGTTCGCCTTCCACAGTCACTTCAGAAAGCTCTAGTTTTACTCCAACATCCCCAGAACAAAGTACTGAAACAGCTGTAACAGGCACTAGTACAACAGAGAACAAAGCAACAACTCTTGAGACTTCTGAGACAATGACATCCGCACACCCCGAATCACCAACTACTTCGATTACAACAATGGCACAAACAGGAAACAACACAATCTACAGAGTCTGTCCCACCAGTCACCACCAATGAAATTACTCTAACTACCACCATTGACCATTCCACAACAACTTCAGAGACTTCCTCCAGTTCGCCTTCCACAGTTACTTCAGAAAACTCTAGTTTTACTCCAACATCCCCAGAACAAAGTACTGAAACAGCTGTAACAGGCACTAGTACAACAGAGAACAAAGCAACAACTCTTGAGACTTCTGAGACAATGACATCCGCACACCCGAATCACCAACTACTTCGATTACAACAATGGCACAAACAGGAACAACACAATCTACAGAGTCTGTCCCACCAGTCACCACCAATGAAATTACTCTAACTACCACCATTGACCATTCCACAACAACTTCAGAGACTTCCTCCAGTTCGCCTTCCACAGTTACTTCAGAAGGCTCTAGTTTTACTCCAACATCCCCAGAACAAAGTACTGAAACAGCTGTAACAGGCACTGGTACAACAGAGAACAAAGCAACAACTCTTCAGACTTCTGAGACAATGACATCTGCATACCATGAACACCAACTACTTCTATTTACAACAATGCACAAACAGGAACACACAATCTACAGAGTCTGTCCACCAGTCACCACCAATGAAATTACTCTACACTAACATGGACATTCCACAACAACTTCAGAGACTTCCTCCAGTTCGCCTTCCACAGTCACTTCAGAAACTCTAGTTTTACTCCAACATCCCCAAACAAAGTACTGAAACAGCTGTAACAGGCACTGTACAACAGAGAACAAGCAACACTCTGAGACTTCTGAGACAATGACATCCGCACACCCCGAATCACCAACTACTTCTATTACAACAATGGCACAAACAGGAACAACACAATCTACAGAGTCTGTCCCACCAGTCACCACCAATGAAATTACTCTAACTACCACCATTGACCATTCCACAACAACTTCAGAGACTTCCTCCAGTTGCCTTCCACAGTCACTTCAGAAGCTCTAGTTTTACTCCAACATCCCAGAACAAAGTACTGAAACAGCTGTAACAGGCACTGTACAACAGAGAACAAAGCAACAACTCTTCAGACTTCTGAGACAATGACATCGCACACCCCGAACACCAACTACTTCTATTACAACAATGGCACAAACAGGAACACACACAATCTACAGAGTCTGTCCCACCAGTCACCACCAATGAAATTACTCTAACTACCAACACTGACCATTCCACAACAACTTCAGAGACTTCCTCCAGTTCGCCTTCCACAGTCACTTCAGAAAGGCTCTAGTTTTACTCCAACATCCCCAGAACAAAGTACTGAAACAGCTGTAACAGGCACTGGTACAACAGAGAACAAAGCAACAACTCTTCAGACTTCTGAGACAATGACATCCGCACACCCCGAATCACCAACTACTTCTATTACAACAATGGCACAAACAGGAACAACACAATCTACAGAGTCTGTCCCACCAGTCACCACCAATGAAATTACTCTAACTACCACCACTGACCATTCCATAAACAACTGTTTTTGACAACTTCAGAGACTTCCTCCAGTTCGCCTTCCACAGTCACTTCAGAAAGCTCTAGTTTTACTCCAACATCCCAGAACAAAGTACTGAAACAGCTGTAACAGGCACTGGTACAACAGAGAACAAAGCAACAACTCCTGAGACTTCTGAGACAATGACATCCGCACACCCTGAATCACCAACTACTTCTATTAAACAATGGCACAAACAGGAACAACACAATCTACAGAGTCTGTCCACCAGTCACCACCAATGAAATTACTCTAACTACCATTTAACCATTCCACAACAACTTCAGAGACTTCCTCCAGTTCGCCTTCCACAGTCACTTCAGAAGCTCTAGTTTACTCCAACATCCCCAGAACAAAGTACTGAAACAGCTGTAACAGGCACTGTACAACAGAGAACAAAGCAACAACTCTGAGACTTCTGAGACATGACATCCGCACACCCCGAATCACCAACTACTTCTATTACAACAATGGCACAAACAGGAACAACACAATCTACAGAGTCTGTCCCACCAGTCACCACCAATGAAATTACTCTAACTACCACCATTACCATTCCACAACAACTTCAGAGACTTCCTCCAGTTCGCCTTCCACAGTCACTTCAGAAAGCTCTAGTTTTACTCCAACATCCCCAGAACAAAGTACTGAAACAGCTGTAACAGGCACTAGTACAACAGAGAACAAGCAACAACTCTTGAGACTTCTGAGACAATGACATCCGCACACCCGAATCACCAACTACTTCTATTACAAACAATGGCACAAACAGCAACACAATCACAGAGTCTGTCCCACCAGTCACCACCAATGAAATTACTCTAACTACTACCACCATTCCACAACAAACTCAGAGACTTCCTCCAGTTCGCCTTCCACAGTCACTTCAGAAAGCTCTAGTTTTACTCCAACATCCCCAGAACAAAGTACTGAAACAGCTGTAACAGGCACTATACAACAGAGAACAAAGCAACAACTCTTGAGACTTCTGAGACAATGACATCGCACACCCCGAATCACCAACTACTTCTATTACAACAATGGCACAAACAGGAACAACACAATCTACAGTCTGTCCACCAGTCACCACCAATGAAATTACTCTAACTACCACCATGACCATTCCACACAACTGTTTTTGAGACAACTTCAGAGACTTCCTCCAGTTCGCCTTCCACAGTCACTTCAGAAAGTCTAGTTTTACTCCAACATCCCAGAACAAAGTACTGAAACAGCTGTAACAGGCACTAGTACAACAGAGAACAAAGCAACAACTCTTGAGACTTCTGAGACAATGACATCCGCACACCCCGAATCACCAACTACTTCTATTACAACAATGGCACAAACAGGAACAACACAATCTACAGAGTCTGTCCCACCAGTCACCACCAATGAAATTACTCTAACTACCACCATTGACCATTCCACAACAACTTCAGAGACTTCCTCCAGTTGCCTTCCACAGTCACTTCAGAAAGCTCTAGTTTACTCCAACATCCCCAGAACAATACTGAAACAGCTTAACAGGCACTGTACAACAGAGAACAAAGCAACAACTCCTGATCTTCTGAGACAATGACATCCGCACACCCGAATCACCAACTACTTCTATTACAACAATGGCACAACAGGAACAACACATCTACAGAGTCTGTCCCACCAGTCACCACCATGAAATTACTCTAACTACCAATGACCATTCCACAAACAACTTCAGAGACTTCCCTCCAGTTCGCCTTCCACAGTCACTTCAGAAAGCTCTAGTTTTACTCCAACATCCCAGAACAAGTACTGAAACAGCTGTAACAGGCACTGGTACAACAGAGAACAAAGCAACAACTCCTGAGACTTCTGAGACAATGACATCCGCACACCGCTGATCACCAACTACTTCTATTACAACAATGGCACAAACGGAACAACACAATCTACAGAGTCTGTCCCACCAGTCACCACCAATGAAATTACTCTAACACCACCATGACCATTCCACAACAACTGTTTTTGAGACAACTTCAGAGACTTCCTCCAGTTCGCCTTCCACAGTCACTTCAGAAAGCACTAGTTTTACTCCAACATCCCAGAACAAAGTACTGA
>NW_020327130.1:0-19150 GCF_001858045.2 Oreochromis niloticus
GGGCCCTCGCACCCCGGCGCGTCGAGCCAAGCCAACACTAAAAACCAGCGCTTCCGATCTGATGTCACATTGATGAATTCATGCATTTAACACCAGCTAAATTTCATCTCATTCAACCATTATTATAGTCGTCCCACTAGGTGGCGCTCTAACCATTACTGACAAATGGCATAACAAACATTTCCGAGCTCGAGTCTCATCACGCCTGCGACCTTTGGAGAGATTGGACATTGTGTTTGAGCGACAGCAGGTTACTGCTTTTTGGCGAGGATTGAAACTCCACGTGCCGCCACACCCGTTTCCCTGAACGTAAAAAGCTTCGCAATTTAACATCACAAAGGTCTTAGATTCCACACACAGGAGATCGCGTAAATCTAATGAAATCCCTTGGAGGAGTTCGTCAAAGTATGAGGCCTGAAAAGAGGGGAAAATGTCGCCAAATTTACAATTAATTTTAAAATGGCTGACTTCCTGTTGGATTTGGGATATTGCTCAAGAGACTTTTTTGTACATCTTGATATCTCCAATAAGCTGCCAGGTTTCAAACTCATACATAAAACACAGAGCAGGGGCTTGTTTTGAAATTTTGTAGGGGCGCTGTGGAGCCATTTGCGCTGTTCAAGGAAAATGAACATAAAAAGAAATCCTCATCACATTAGAGGTGTGCGCCAAATTCAAGACTTTTTAAACTTTTCAAGCCCTCAAAAGCCACTTCATCTTTCATGGTGAACTGCGTTGCCACCAGGGTGCGCCGTTCAGTTTATAGTCACAATTTTCTCACTGAAGCATCAAGAGGACTGATGGTGATATTCACCGTTTTGAGGTGCCACGATGAACCTGTGAAATCAGTACAACAAAATGAAAGACATGACATTTCTGGTGCCACTAGGTGCGCTCTACGTATTCCTGACAATGGGCATATCAATCTGTTCAGGGCGGGTCTGACATCATCCCTGTAAATCTGGTACTGATCACATTGGATTTCATTGAGTTACACTAATTGTTTCTTCATGGCGAGACCTCAATGTTCGCCATGCTGCTGGGTCACACCCTTCAGCGAAACTCACAGTTTTCTCTGTAACCCAAGACCAACTCCTTAAGGCTTTCCTGGAGAAATTGAGGCTGCAGATGTCACCCATTACAATACTGTACCCCAAGTGTAAAACATGACATTTCCTGTTCCCACTAGGTGGCTTGTCCTGTGTCAAATATGGCAGTTGAAATATGTTAGGGGTGGAGCCTTCATATGTGTCCACTTGGTCAAGTCGGACAATGTATGACAGAACGAGAGCAATAAGATTTTCATGGCGAGTCATCGAAATTCGCCGTGGCGCCACGGGCCTCCGTATCCGAAAACTCAAAAGCTCCGCATTTAACATGGCCCAGGTGTGTAGTTGAACACTGACCAAATATGAAGGTACGATGAAATTCCAATGAGGAGTTCGCAAAAGTTCGAGGCATGGAAATGGCAAAATTAGAGCCAAAATGTCACTTCACTTCCAAATGGCGGATTCTGTTGGGTTTAGGATCATGGCCCACAGACTTTTGTCGTCTTGGCATTACACATAGTGTGCCGAGTTTCATACATGTAGTCATAACATGTGGTAGGGCTCGCTTTTCATCTAGGTGGCGCTACTGAAGCCAATTTCCCTGAATTTTGTAAAACCATTAAAATAGTTTTCACCAGACCTGCGATGTGCAAAATTTCATGAGTTTTCGAGCATGTTTAGCCCTCAAAAGGCCTTCATTTGCCGTAATAATAATATAATAAAATTAAAGCTGCAAGCAGCGATATGAGGGCCCTCGCACCCCGGCGCGTCGAGCCAAGCCAACACTAAACCAGCGCTTCCGATCTGATGTCACATTGATGGAATTCATGCATTTAACCACCAGCTAAAATTTCATCTCATTCAACCATTATTATAGTCGTCCACTAGGTGGCGTCTAACCATTACTGACAAATGGCATAACAAACATTCGAGCTCGAGTCTCATCACGCCTGCGACCTTTGGGAGAGATTGGACATTGTGTTTTGAGCGACAGCAGGTTACTGCTTTTGGCGAGTGATTGAAACTCCACGTGCCGCCATGACCACCCGTTTCCCTGAACGTAAAAAGCTTCGCAATTTAACATCACAAAGGTCTTTAGATTCCACACACAGGAGATCGCGTAAATCTAATGAATCCCTGGAGGAGTTCGTCAAAGTATGAGGCCTGAAAAGAGGGGAAAATGTCGCCAAATTACACATTAATTAAAATGGCGACTTCCTGTTGGATTGGGATATTGCTCCAAGAGACTTTTTTGTACATCTTGATATCTCCAATAAGCTTGCCAGGTTTCAAACTCATACAAAAACAGAGCAGGGCTGTTGTTTGAAATTTTGTAGGGGGCGCTGTGGAGCCATTTTGCGCTGTTCAAGGAAAATGAACATATAAAAAGAAATCCCTCATCACATAGAGGTGTGCGCCAAATTTCAAGACTTTTAAACTTTCAAGCCCTCAAAAGCCACTTCACTTTATGGTGAACTGCGTTGCACCAGGGTGCGCCGTTCAGTTAAGTCACAATTTCTCACTGAGCATCAAGAGGGACTGATGGTGATATCACCGCTTTGAGGTGGCCACGATGACCTGTGAAATCAGTACAACAAATGAAAGACATGACATTTCCTGGTGCCACTAGGTGGCGCCTACGTATTCCTGACAATGGCATATCATCTGTTCAGGGCGGTCTGACATCATCCCTGTAAAATCTGGTACTGATATTGGATTTCATTGAGTTACACTAATTTGTTTCTTCATGGCGAGACTCAATGTTCGCCATGCTGCTGGGGTCACACCCTTCAGCGAAAACTCACAGTTTTCTCTGTAACCCAAGACCAACTCCTTAAGGCTTCCTGGAGAAATTGAGGCTGCAGATGTCACCCATTACAATACTGTACCCAAAGTGTAAAACATGACATTTCCTGTTCCCACTAGGTGGCGCTGTCCCTGTGTCAAATATGGCAGTTGAATATGTTCAGGGTGGAGCCTTATCATATGTGTCCACTTTGGTCAAGTCGACAATGTATGACAGAACGAGAGGCAATAAGATTTTCATGGCGGTCATCGAAATTCGCCGTGGCGCCACGGCTCACAGTACCCGAAACTCAAAGCTCCGCAATTTACATGGCCAGTGTGTAGTTGACACTGACCAAATATGAAGCTTGTACGATGAATTCCAATGAGGAGTTCGCAAAAGTTCGAGGCATGGAAATGGCAAATTAGAGCCAAAATGTCACCTTCACTTCCAAATGGCGGACTTCCTGTTGGGTTTAGGACATGGCCATAATAGACTTTTATGTGCGTCTCCGAACGTTAGATATGTGTTCCGATTTTATACATGTAGGTCATACCCATCTCGGGGGCTCGCGTTTCTCATTTTCTAGGTGGCGCTACTGAGCCAATTTCCCTGGACATGTCTACGGACATTAAAATACGTAATTTCACCAGACTGAGCGTGTGCAAAATTTCATGAGTTTTCGAGCATGTTTAGGCCCTCAAAAGGCCGATCATTTGCCGAAATAAATAATATAATAATAATATAATAATTAATAATATAAAAGAAAGCAGATCAATAGGCCTTCGCACTTTGTGCTCGGCCCTAATTAAAGCTGCAAGCAGCGTATGAGGGCCCTCGCACCCCGGCACGTCGGCCACGCCCAACACCTAAACCAGACGTCGATCTGATGTCACATTGATGGAATCATGCAGAACCACCAGCTAACATTCATCTCATTCAATCATTATTATAGTCGTCCCACTAGGTGCGCTCTAACCATTACTGACAAATGGGATAACAAACATTTCCGACCTTGAGTCTCATCACGCCTGCGAACTTTGGGAGAGATTGGACATTGTGTTTTGGTGACAGCAGATTACTGCTTTTTGGCGAGGATTGAACTCACGTGCGCATGGCCACCCGTTTCCCTGAACGTAAAGCTTCGCAATTAACATCACAAGGTCTTTAGATTCCACAACAGGAGATCGGGTTAATCTGATGAATCCCTTGGAGGAGTTCGTCAAAGTATGAGGCCTGAAAAGAGGCGAAAAGTGGCTAAATTACACTTAATTTTAAAATGGCTGACTTCCGTTGGATTTGGGATATTGCTCCAAGAGACTTTTTGTACATCTTGATATCTCCATAAGCTTACCAGGTTTCAGACTTATAATAAAACACAGAGCAGGGCTGATGTTTTGAAATTTGTAGGGGGCGCTGTGGAGCCATTTTGCACTATTCAAGGAAAATGATCACATAACAAAAGCCTCATCACATTGGAGGTTTGGGCCAATTCCAAGATTTTAAATTTCAAGCCCTCAAAAGCCACTTCGTCTTCATGGTGAACCGCGTTGCCACCAGGGTGCGCCGTTCAGTTTAAGTCAAATTTCGACAGAAGCATCATGAGGACTGATGGTGATACTCACCGCTTTGAGGTGGCCACGATGAACCTGTGAAAATCAGTACACAAATGAAAGACATGACATTTCCTGGTGCCACTAGGTGGCGCTCTACTATCCTGACATGGGCATATCAATCTGTTCAGGGCGGGTCTGACATCATCCCTGTAAATCTGGTACTGATCAATTGGATTTCATTGAGTTACACTAATTGTTCTTCATGGCGGACTCAATGTTCGCCATGCTGCTGGGGTCAACCTTCAGCGAAAACTCACAGTTTTCTCTGTAACCCAAGACAACTCCTTAAGGCTTTCCTGGAGAAATTGAGGCTGCAGATGTCACCCATTACAATACTGTACCCCAAAGTGTAAAACATGACATTTCCTGTTCCCACTAGGTGGCGCTGTCCTGATGTCAAATATGGCAGTGAAATATGTTCAGGGTGAGCCTTATCATATGTGTCACTTGGTCAAGGTCGGACAATGTATGACAGAACGAGAGGCAATAAGATTTCATGGCGAGTCATCGAAATTCGCCGTGGCGCACGGCCTCACCGTATCCGAAAACTCAAAAGCTCCGCAATTTAACATGGCCCAGGTGTGTAGTTGACACTGACCAATATGAAGCTTGTACGATGAAATTCCAATGAGGAGTTCGCAAAAGTTCGAGGCATGGAAATGGCAAAATTAGAGCCAAAATGTCACCTTCACTTCCAAATGGCGGACTTCCTGTTGGTTTGCGTCAATGGTCCACTGACTTTTTGTTCGTCTTGGCATGATACACATGTGTGCAATTCATACATGTAGCTAAACGATGTGTTCGTAGGGCTGCATTTAACAAGGCATAGGTGGCGCTACAGAGCCATTCCCATGCTCATATGTAAACCATTAAAATACAAATTTTCACCAGACCTGCAGTGTGCAAAATTCAGAGTTTTCGAGCATGTTAAAGCCCTCAAAAGGCCTTCTTTGCCTGAATAATAATAATAATAAAATAATAAAAACGGAGCAATACAATAGGGCTCGCACTTGTGCCGGCCTAAAAATAATAATATAATGAAGAGCGATACTAGGGCCTCGCACCCCTAAGGCAGAGCGATACGAGCCTCGGCCACGCCCAACACCTAAAACCAGCGTCCGATCTGATGTCACATTGATGGAATTCATGCATTAACCACCAGCTAAATTCATCTCATTCAACATTATTATAGTCGTCCCACTAGGTGCGCTCTAACCATTACTGACAAATGGATAACAAACATTTCCGACTCGAGTCTCATCACGCCTGCGACTTTGGGAGAGATGGACATTGTGTTTTGAGTGACAGCAGATTACTGCTTTTGGCGAGTGATTGAAACTCCACGTGCCGCCATGCCACCCGTTTCCCTGAACGTAAAAAGCTTCGCAATTTAACATCACAAGGTCTTTAGATTCCACACACAGGAGATCGGGTAATCTGATGAAATCCCTTGGAGGAGTTCGTCAAAGTATGAGGCCTGAAAAGAGGGAAAATGTGCAAATTACACTTAATTTAAAATGGCTGACTTCCTGTTGGATTGGGATATTGCTCCAAGAGACTTTTTTGTACATCTTGATATCTCCATAAGCTTCCAGGTTTCAACTCATAAATAAACACAGAGCAGGGGCTGTTGTTTTGAAATTTTGTAGGGGGCGCTGTGGAGCCATTTTGCGCTTTCAAGGAAAATGATCACATA
The DNA here is from genome assembly GCF_001858045.2 of Oreochromis niloticus. Taxonomy (NCBI): domain Eukaryota; kingdom Metazoa; phylum Chordata; class Actinopteri; order Cichliformes; family Cichlidae; genus Oreochromis; species Oreochromis niloticus. The sequence continues at coordinate 6,148 of NW_020327130.1, forward strand.
ACAAAAAGCCCTCATCACATTGGAGGTTGGCCAAATTCAAGACTTTTAAACTTTCAAGCCCCTCAAAAGCCACTTCATCTTCATGGTGAACGCGTTGCCACCAGGGTGCGCCGTCAGTTTAAGTCACAATTTCTCACTGAAGCATCAGAGGACTGATGGTGATATCACCGCTTTTGAGGTGGCCACGATGAACCTGTGAAAATCAGTACAACAAAATGAAAGACATGACATTTCCTGGTGCCACTAGGTGGCGCTCTACGTATTCCTGACAATGGGCATATCAATCTGTTCAGGGCGGGTCTGACATCATCCCTGTAAATCTGGTACTGATCAGATTGGATTTCATTGAGTTACACTAATTTGTTTCTTCATGGCGAGACCTCAATGTTCGCCATGCTGCTGGGTCACACCTTCAGCGAAAACTCACAGTTTCTCTGTAACCCAAGACCAACTCCTTAAGGCTTTCCTGGAGAAATTTGAGGCTGCAGATGTCACCCATTACAATACTGTACCCAAAGTGTAAAACATGACATTCCTGTTCCCACTAGGTGGCGCTGTCCTGATGTCAAATATGGCAGTTGAAATATGTTCAGGGGTGGAGCCTTATCATATGTGTCCACTTTGGTCAGGTCGGACAATGTATGACAGAACGAGAGGCAATAAGATTTTCATGGCGAGTCATCGAAATTCGCCGTGGCGCCACGGCCTCACCGTATCCCGAAAACTCAAAAGCTCCGCAATTTAACATGGCCCAGGTGTGTAGTTGACACTGACCAAATATGAAGCTTGTACGATGAAATCCAATGAGGAGTTCGAAAAGTTCGAGGCATGGAAATGGCAAAATTAGAGCCAAATGTCACCTTCACTTCCAAATGGCGGACTTCCTGTTGGGTTTGCGTCAATGTCCACAGACTTTTTTGTTCGTCTTGGCATGATACACATGTGTGCCAATTTCATACATGTAGCTAAACGATGTGTTCGTAGGGCTGCATTTAACAAGGCATAGGTGGCGCTACAGAGCCATTTCCCATGCTCATATGTAAACCATTAAAATACAAAATTTTCACCAGACCTGGCATGTGTGCAAATTCAAGAGTTTTCGAGCATGTTAAAGCCTCAAAAGGCCTTCTTTTGCCTGAAAAAATAATAAATAATAATAATTAAAGCTGCAAGCAGCGATATGAGGGCCCTCGCACCCCGGCGCGTCGAGCCAAGCCCAACACCTAAAACCAGCGCTTCCGATCTGATGTCACATTGATGGAATTCATGCATTTAACCACCAGCTAAAATTTCATCTCATTCAACCATTATTATAGTCGTCCACTAGGTGGCGCTCTAACCATTACTGACAAATGCATAACAAACATTTCCGAGCTCGAGTCTCATCACGCCTGCGACCTTTGGGAGAGATTGGACATTGTGTTTTTGAGCGACAGCAGGTTACTGCTTTTTGGCGAGTGATTGAAACTCCACGTGCCGCCATGACCACCCCGTTTCCCTGAACGTAAAAGCTTCGCAATTTAACATCACAAAGGTCTTTAGATTCCACACACAGGAGATCGCGTAAATCTAATGAAATCCCTTGGAGGAGTTCGTCAAAGTATGAGGCCTGAAAAGAGGGGAAAATGTCGCCAAATTTACACATTAATTTTAAAATGGCTGACTTCCTGTTGGATTTGGGATATTGCTCCAAGAGACTTTTTTGTACATCTTGATATCTCCAATAAGCTTGCCAGGTTTCAAACTCATACATAAAACACAGAGCAGGGCTGTTGTTTTGAAATTTTGTAGGGGGCGCTGTGGAGCCATTTTGCGCTGTTCAAGGAAAATGAACATATAAAAGAAATCCTCATCACATTAGAGGTGTGCGCCAAATTTCAAGACTTTTTAAACTTTTCAAGCCCCTCAAAAGCCACTTCATCTTTCATGGTGAACTGCGTGCCACCAGGGTGCGCCGTTCAGTTTATAGTCACAATTTTCTCACTGAAGCATCAAGAGGGACTGATGGTGATATTCACCGCTTTTGAGGTGGCCACGATGAACCTGTGAAAATCAGTACAACAAAATGAAAGACATGACATTTCCTGGTGCCACTAGGTGGCGCTCTACGTATTCCTGACAATGGGCATATCAATCTGTTCAGGGCGGGTCTGACATCATCCCTGTAAAATCTGGTACTGATCAGATTGGATTTCATTGAGTTACACTAATTGTTTCTTCATGGCGAGACCTCAATGTTCGCCATGCTGCTGGGTCACACCCTTCAGCGAAAACTCACAGTTTTCTCTGTAACCCAAGACCAACTCCTTAAGGCTTCCTGGAGAAATTTGAGGCTGCAGATGTCACCATTACAATACTGTACCCAAAGTGTAAAACATGACATTTCCTGTTCCCACTAGGTGGCGCTGTCCCTGGTGTCAAATATGGCAGTTGAAATATGTTCAGGGGTGGAGCCTTATCATATGTGTCCACTTTGGTCAAGGTCGGACAATGTATGACAGAACGAGAGGCAATAAGATTTTCATGGCGAGTCATCGAAATTCGCCGTGGCGCCACGGCCTCACAGTAACCCGAAACTCAAAGCTCCGCAATTTAACATGGCCCAGGTGTGTAGTTGACACTGACCAAATATGAAGCTTGTACGATGAAATTCCAATGAGGAGTTCGCAAAAGTTCGAGGCATGGAAATGGCAAATTAGAGCCAAAATGTCACCTTCACTTCCAAATGGCGGACTTCCTGTTGGGTTTAGGACATGGCCATAATAGACTTTTAGTGCGTCTCCGAACGTTAGATATGTGTTCCGAGTTTTATACATGTAGGTCATACCCATCTCGGGGCTCGCGTTTCTCATTTTTCTAGGTGGCGCTACTGAGCCAATTTCCCTGGACATGTCTACGGACATTAAAATACGTAAATTTTCACCAGACCTGACGCGTTGCAAAATTTCATGAGTTTTCGAGCATGTTTAGGCCCTCAAAAGGCCGATTCATTTGCCGAAATAATAATAATAATAATAATAATAATAATAATATAATAATAATAATAAAAAAGAGCAGATACAATAGGGCTTCGCACTTGTGCTCGGCCTAATTAAAGCTGCAAGCAGCGATATGAGGGCCCTCGCACCCCGGCGCGTCGAGCCAAGCCCAACACCTAAAACCAGCGCTTCCGATCTGATGTCACATTGATGGAATTCATGCATTTAACCACCAGCTAAAATTTCATCTCATTCAACCATTATTATAGTCGTCCCACTAGGTGGCGCTCTAACCATTACTGACAAATGGCATAACAAACATTTCCGAGCTCGAGTCTCATCACGCCTGCGACCTTTGGGAGAGATTGGACATTGTGTTTTTGAGCGACAGCAGGTTACTGCTTTTTGGCGAGTGATTGAAACTCCACGTGCCGCCATGACCACCCCGTTTCCCTGAACGTAAAAAGCTTCGCAATTTAACATCACAAAGGTCTTTAGATTCCACACACAGGAGATCGCGTAAATCTAATGAAATCCCTTGGAGGAGTTCGTCAAAGTATGAGGCCTGAAAAGAGGGGAAAATGTCGCCAAATTTACACATTAATTTTAAAATGGCTGACTTCCTGTTGGATTTGGGATATTGCTCCAAGAGACTTTTTTGTACATCTTGATATCTCCAATAAGCTTGCCAGGTTTCAAACTCATACATAAAACACAGAGCAGGGGCTGTTGTTTTGAAATTTGTAGGGGCGCTGTGGAGCCATTTTGCGCTGTTCAAGGAAAAGAACATATAAAAAGAAATCCCTCATCACATTAGAGGTGTGCGCCAAATTTCAAGACTTTTTAAACTTTTCAAGCCCCTCAAAAGCCACTTCATCTTTCATGGTGAACTGCGTTGCCACCAGGGTGCGCCGTTCAGTTTATAGTCACAATTTCTCACTGAAGCATCAAGAGGGACTGATGGTGATATTCACCGCTTTTGAGGTGGCCACGATGAACCTGTGAAAATCAGTACAACAAAATGAAAGACATGACATTTCCTGGTGCCACTAGGTGGCGCTCTACGTATTCCTGACAATGGGCATATCAATCTGTTCAGGGCGGGTCTGACATCATCCCTGTAAAATCTGGTACTGATCAGATTGGATTTCATTGAGTTACACTAATTTGTTTCTTCATGGCGAGACCTCAATGTTCGCCATGCTGCTGGGGTCACACCCTTCAGCGAAAACTCACAGTTTTCTCTGTAACCCAAGACCAACTCCTTAAGGCTTTCCTGGAGAAATTTGAGGCTGCAGATGTCACCCATTACAATACTGTACCCAAAGTGTAAAACATGACATTTCCTGTTCCCACTAGGTGGCGCTGTCCCTGATGTCAAATATGGCAGTTGAAATATGTTCAGGGTGGAGCCTTATCATATGTGTCCACTTTGGTCAAGGTCGGACAATGTATGACAGAACGAGAGGCAATAAGATTTTCATGGCGAGTCATCGAAATTCGCCGTGGCGCCACGGCCTCACGTAACCGAAAACTCAAAGCTCCGCAATTTAACATGGCCCAGGTGTGTAGTTGACACTGACCAAATATGAAGCTTGTACGATGAAATTCCAATGAGGAGTTCGCAAAAGTTCGAGGCATGGAAATGGCAAAATTAGAGCCAAAATGTCACCTTCACTTCCAAATGGCGGACTTCCTGTTGGGTTTAGGACATGGCCATAATAGACTTTTTGTGCGTCTCCGACGTTAGATATGTGTTCCGAGTTTTATACATGTAGGTCATACCCATCTCGGGGCTCGCGTTTCTCATTTTCTAGGTGGCGCTACTGAGCCAATTTCCCTGGACATGTCTACGGACATTAAATACGTAATTTTCACCAGACCTGACGCGTGTGCAAAATTTCATGAGTTTTGAGCATGTTAGGCCCTCAAAGGCCGATTCATTTGCCGAATAATAATAATAATAATTAAAGCTGCAAGCAGCGATATGAGGGCCCTCGCACCCCGGCGCGTCGAGCCAAGCCCAACACCTAAAACCAGCGCTTCCGATCTGATGTCACATTGATGGAATTCATGCATTTAACCACCAGCTAAAATTTCATCTCATTCAACCATTATTATAGTCGTCCCACTAGGTGGCGCTCTAACCATTACTGACAATGGCATAACAAACATTTCGAGCTCGAGTCTCATCACGCCTGCGACCTTTGGGAGAGATTGGACATTGTGTTTTTGAGCGACAGCAGGTTACTGCTTTTTGGCGAGTGATTGAAACTCCACGTGCCGCCATGACCACCCGTTTCCCTGAACGTAAAAGCTTCGCAATTTAACATCACAAAGGTCTTTAGATTCCACACACAGGAGATCGCGTAAATCTAATGAAATCCCTTGGAGGAGTTCGTCAAAGTATGAGGCCTGAAAGAGGGGAAAATGTCGCCAAATTACACATTAATTTTAAAATGGCTGACTTCCTGTTGGATTTGGGATATTGCTCCAAGAGACTTTTTGTACATCTTGATATCTCCAATAAGCTTGCCAGGTTTCAAACTCATACATAAAACACAGAGCAGGGGCTGTTGTTTTGAAATTTTGTAGGGGGCGCTGTGGAGCCATTTTGCGCTGTTCAAGGAAATGAACATATAAAAGAAATCCCTCATCACATTAGAGGTGTGCGCCAAATTTCAAGACTTTTTAAACTTTTCAAGCCCCTCAAAAGCCACTTCATCTTTCATGGTGAACTGCGTTGCCACCAGGGTGCGCCGTTCAGTTTATAGTCACAATTTTCTCACTGAAGCATCAAGAGGACTGATGGTGATATTCACCGCTTTTGAGGTGGCCACGATGAACTGTGAAAATCAGTACAACAAAATGAAAGACATGACATTTCCTGGTGCCACTAGGTGGCGCTCTACGTATTCCTGACAATGGGCATATCAATCTGTTCAGGGCGGGTCTGACATCATCCCTGTAAAATCTGGTACTGATCAGATTGGATTTCATTGAGTTACACTAATTTGTTTCTTCATGGCGAGACCTCAATGTTCGCCATGCTGCTGGGTCACACCCTTCAGCGAAAACTCACAGTTTTCTCTGTAACCCAAGACCAACTCCTTAAGGCTTTCCTGGAGAAATTTGAGGCTGCAGATGTCACCCATTACAATACTGTACCCCAAAGTGTAAAACATGACATTTCCTGTTCCCACTAGGTGGCGCTGTCCTGGTGTCAAATATGGCAGTTGAAATATGTTCAGGGGTGGAGCCTTATCATATGTGTCCACTTTGGTCAAGGTCGGACAATGTATGACAGAACGAGAGGCAATAAGATTTTCATGGCGAGTCATCGAAATTCGCCGTGGCGCCACGGCCTCACAGTAACCCGAAAACTCAAAAGCTCCGCAATTTAACATGGCCCAGGTGTGTAGTTGACACTGACCAAATATGAAGCTTGTACGATGAAATTCCAATGAGGAGTTCGCAAAAGTTCGAGGCATGGAAATGGCAAAATTAGAGCCAAATGTCACTTCACTTCCAAATGGCGGACTTCCTGTTGGGTTTAGGACATGGCCATAATAGACTTTTTGTGCGTCTCCGAACGTTAGATATGTGTTCCGAGTTTTATACATGTAGGTCATACCATCTCGGGGCTCGCGTTTCTCATTTTTCTAGGTGGCGCTACTGAGCCAATTTTCCCTGGACATGTCTACGGACATTAAATACGTAAATTTTCACCAGACCTGACGCGTTGCAAAATTTCATGAGTTTTCGAGCATGTTAGGCCTCAAAAGGCCGATTCATTTGCCGAAATAATAATAATATAATAATTAATTAAAGCTGCAAGCAGCGATATGAGGCCCTCGCACCCCCGGCGCGTCGAGCCAGCCCAACACTAAAACCAGCGCTTCCGATCTGATGTCACATTGATGGAATTCATGCATTTAACCACCAGCTAAATTTCATCTCATTCAACCATTATTATAGTCGTCCCACTAGGTGGCGCTCTAACCATTACTGACAAATGGCATAACAAACATTTCCGAGCTCGAGTCTCATCACGCCTGCGACTTTGGGAGAGATTGGACATTGTGTTTTGAGCGACAGCAGGTTACTGCTTTTTGGCGAGTGATTGAAACTCCACGTGCCGCCATGACCACCCCGTTTCCCTGAACGTAAAAGCTTCGCAATTTAACATCACAAAGGTCTTTAGATTCCACACACAGGAGATCGCGTAATCTAATGAAATCCCTTGGAGGAGTTCGTCAAAGTATGAGGCCTGAAAGAGGGGAAATGTCGCCAAATTTACACATTAATTTTAAAATGGCTGACTTCCTGTTGGATTTGGGATATTGCTCCAAGAGACTTTTTTGTACATCTTGATATCTCCAATAAGCTTGCCAGGTTTCAAACTCATACATAAAACACAGAGCAGGGGCTGTTGTTTTGAAATTTTGTAGGGGCGCTGTGGAGCCATTTTGCGCTGTTCAAGGAAATGAACATATAAAAGAAATCCCTCATCACATTAGAGGTGTGCGCCAATTTCAAGACTTTTTAAACTTTTCAAGCCCCTCAAAAGCCACTTCATCTTTCATGGTGAACTGCGTTGCCACCAGGGTGCGCCGTTCAGTTTATAGTCACAATTTTCTCACTGAAGCATCAAGAGGGACTGATGGTGATATTCACCGCTTTTGAGGTGCCACGATGAACCTGTGAAATCAGTACAACAAAATGAAAGACATGACATTTCCTGGTGCACTAGGTGGCGCTCTACGTATTCCTGACAATGGGCATATCAATCTGTTCAGGGCGGGTCTGACATCATCCCTGTAAATCTGGTACTGATCAGATTGGATTTCATTGAGTTACACTAATTTGTTTCTTCATGGCGAGACCTCAATGTTCGCCATGCTGCTGGGGTCACACCCTTCAGCGAAAATCACAGTTTTCTCTGTAACCCAAGACCAACTCCTTAAGGCTTTCCTGGAGAAATTTGAGGCTGCAGATGTCACCATTACAATACTGTACCCCAAAGTGTAAAACATGACATTTCCTGTTCCACTAGGTGGCGCTGTCCTGATGTCAAATATGGCAGTTGAAATATGTTCAGGGGTGGAGCCTTATCATATGTGTCCACTTTGGTCAAGGTCGGACAATGTATGACAGAACGAGAGGCAATAAGATTTTCATGGCGAGTCATCGAAATTCGCCGTGGCGCCACGGCCTCACCGTATCCCGAAAACTCAAAAGCTCCGCAATTTAACATGGCCCAGGTGTGTAGTTGACACTGACCAAATATGAAGCTTGTACGATGAAATTCCAATGAGGAGTTCGCAAAAGTTCGAGGCATGGAAATGGCAAAATTAGAGCCAAAATGTCACCTTCACTTCCAAATGGCGGACTTCCTGTTGGGTTTGCGTCATGGTCCCATGACTTTTTTGTTCGCTTGCATGATACATGTGTGCCAATTTATACATGTAGCTAAACGATGTTCGTGGGCTGCATTTAACAAGCATAGGTGGCGCTACAGAGCCATTTCCCATGCCATATGTAAAACATTAAAATACAAATTTTTCACCAGACCTGGCATGTGTGCAAAATTTCATGAGTTTTCGAGCATGTTAAAGCCCTCAAAAGGCCATTCTTTTGCCGAAAAATAATATAATAATAATAATTATATAATAATAATATAATAATAATTATAATAACAGAGCAGATACAATAGGGCTTCGCACTTGTGCTCGGCCTAATTAAGCTGCAAGCAGCGATATGAGGGCCCTCGCACCCCCGGCGCGTCGAGCCAAGCCCAACACTAAAACCAGCGCTTCCGATCTGATGTCACATTGATGGAATTCATGCATTTAACCACCAGCTAAAATTTCATCTCATTCAACCATTATTATAGTCGTCCCACTAGGTGGCGCTCTAACCATTACTGACAAATGGCATAACAAACATTTCCGAGCTCGAGTCTCATCACGCCTGCGACCTTTGGGAGAGATTGGACATTGTGTTTTTGAGCGACAGCAGGTTACTGCTTTTTGGCGAGTGATTGAAACTCCACGTGCCGCCATGACCACCCCGTTTCCCTGAACGTAAAAAGCTTCGCAATTTAACATCACAAAGGTCTTTAGATTCCACACACAGGAGATCGCGTAAATCTAATGAAATCCCTTGGAGGAGTTCGTCAAAGTATGAGGCCTGAAAAGAGGGGAAAATGTCGCCAAATTTACACATTAATTTTAAAATGGCTGACTTCCTGTTGGATTTGGGATATTGCTCCAAGAGACTTTTTTGTACATCTTGATATCTCCAATAAGCTTGCCAGGTTTCAACTCATACATAAAACACAGAGCAGGGGCTGTTGTTTTGAAATTTTGTAGGGGGCGCTGTGGAGCCATTTTGCGCTGTTCAAGGAAAATGAACATATAAAAGAAATCCCTCATCACATTAGAGGTGTGCGCCAAATTTCAAGACTTTTTAAACTTTTCAAGCCCCTCAAAAGCCACTTCATCTTTCATGGTGAACTGCGCTGCCACCAGGGTGCGCCGTTCAGTTTATAGTCACAATTTTCTCACTGAAGCATCAAGAGGGACTGATGGTGATATTCACCGCTTTTGAGGTGGCCACGATGAACCTGTGAAAATCAGTACAACAAAATGAAAGACATGACATTCCTGGTGCCACTAGGTGGCGCTCTACGTATTCCTGACAATGGGCATATCAATCTGTTCAGGGCGGGTCTGACATCATCCCTGTAAATCTGGTACTGATCAGATTGGATTTCATTGAGTTACACTAATTTGTTTCTTCATGGCGAGACTCAATGTTCGCCATGCTGCTGGGGTCACACCCTTCAGCGAAAACTCACAGTTTTCTCTGTAACCCAAGACCAACTCCTTAAGGCTTTCCTGGAGAAATTTGAGGCTGCAGATGTCACCCATTACAATACTGTACCCAAAGTGTAAACATGACATTTCCTGTTCCACTAGGTGGCGCTGTCCTGTGTCAAATATGGCAGTTGAAATATGTTCAGGGGTGGAGCCTTATCATATGTGTCACTTTGGTCAAGGTCGGACAATGTATGACAGAACGAGAGGCAATAAGATTTTCATGGCGAGTCATCGAAATTCGCCGTGGCGCACGGCCTCACAGTAACCCGAAAACTCAAAAGCTCCGCAATTTAACATGGCCCAGGTGTGTAGTTGACACTGACCAAATATGAAGCTTGTACGATGAAATTCCAATGAGGAGTTCGCAAAAGTTCGAGGCATGGAAATGGCAAAATTAGAGCCAAAATGTCACTTCACTTCCAAATGGCGGACTTCCTGTTGGGTTTAGGACATGGCCATAATAGACTTTTATGTGCGTCTCCGAACGTTAGATATGTGTTCCGAGTTTTATACATGTAGGTCATACCCATCTCGGGGCTCGCGTTTCTCATTTTCTAGGTGGCGCTACTGAGCCATTTTCCCTGGACATGTCTACGGACATTAAAATACGTAAATTTTCACCAGACCTGACGCGTTGCAAATTCATGAGTTTTCGAGCATGTTTAGGCCTCAAAAGGCCGATTCATTTGCCGAATAATAATAATATAATAAAATTAAACTGCAAGCAGCGATATGAGGGCCCTCGCACCCCCGGCGCGTCGAGCCAAGCCAACCTAAAACAGCGCTCCGATCTGATGTCACATTGATGGAATTCATGCATTTACCACCAGCTAAAATTTCATCTCATTCAACCATTTTATAGTCGTCCCACTAGGTGCGCTCTAACCATTCTGACAAATGGCATAACAACATTCCGAGCTCGAGTCTCATCACGCTGCGACCTTGGAGAGATTGGACATTGTGTTTTTGAGCGACAGCAGTTACTGCTTTTTGGCGAGTGATTGAAACTCCACGTGCCGCATGACCACCCCGTTTCCCTGAACGTAAAAAGCTTCGCAATTTAACATCACAAGGTCTTTAGATTCCACACACAGGAGATCGCGTAAATCTAATGAAATCCCTTGGAGGAGTTCGTCAAAGTATGAGGCCTGAAAAGAGGGAAAATGTCGCCAAATTTACACATTAATTTAAAATGGCTGACTTCCTGTTGGATTTGGGATATTGCTCCAAGAGACTTTTTGTACATCTTGATATCTCCATAAGCTGCCAGGTTTCAACTCATACATAAAACCAGAGCAGGGGCTGTTGTTTTGAAATTTTGTAGGGGCGCTGTGGAGCCATTTGCGCTCTTCAAGGAAAATGAACATATAAAAAGAAATCCCTCATCACATTAGAGGTGTGCGCCAAATTTCAAGACTTTTTAAACTTTTCAAGCCCCTCAAAAGCCACTTCATCTTTCATGGTGAACTGCGTTGCCACCAGGGTGCGCCGTTCAGTTTATAGTCACAATTTTCTCACTGAAGCATCAAGAGGACTGATGGTGATATTCACCGCTTTTGAGGTGGCCACGATGAACCTGTGAAAATCAGTACAACAAAATGAAAGACATGACATTTCCTGGTGCCACTAGGTGGCGCTCTACGTATTCCTGACAATGGGCATATCAATCTGTTCAGGCGGGTCTGACATCATCCCTGTAAAATCTGGTACTGATCAGATTGGATTTCATTGAGTTACACTAATTTGTTTCTTCATGGCGAGACCTCAATGTTCGCCATGCTGCTGGGGTCACACCCTTCAGCGAAAACTCACAGTTTTCTCTGTAACCCAAGACCAACTCCTTAAGGCTTTCCTGGAGAAATTTGAGGCTGCAGATGTCACCCATTACAATACTGTACCCCAAAGTGTAAAACATGACATTTCCTGTTCCCACTAGGTGGCGCTGTCCCTGATGTCAAATATGGCAGTTGAAATATGTTCAGGGGTGGAGCCTTATCATATGTGTCCACTTTGGTCAAGGTCGGACAATGTATGACAGAACGAGAGGCAATAAGATTTTCATGGCGAGTCATCGAAATTCGCCGTGCGCCACGGCCTCACGTAACCCGAAAACTCAAAAGCTCCGCAATTTAACATGGCCCAGGTGTGTAGTTGACACTGACCAAATATGAAGCTTGTACGATGAAATTCCAATGAGGAGTTCGAAAAGTTCGAGGCATGGAAATGGCAAAATTAGAGCCAAAATGTCACCTTCACTTCCAATGGCGGACTTCCTGTTGGGTTTAGGACATGCCATATAGACTTTTATGTGCGTCTCCGAACGTTAGATATGTGTTCCGAGTTTTATACATGTAGGTCATACCCATCTCGGGGCTCGCGTTTCTCATTTTCTAGGTGGCGCTACTGAGCCAATTTCCCTGGACAATGTTAGGACATTAAATACGTAAATTTTCACCAGACCTGACGCGTGTGCAAAATTTCATGAGTTTTCGAGCATGTTTAGGCCTCAAAAGGCCGATTCATTTGCCGAATAATAATAATAATATAATAATAATAAGCTGCAAGCAGCGATATGAGGGCCTCGCACCCCGGCGCGTCGAGCCAAGCCCAACACCTAAAACCAGCGCTTCCGATCTGATGTCACATGATGGAATTCATGCATTTAACCACCAGCTAAAATTTCATCTCATTCAACCATTATTAGTCGTCCCCTAGGTGGCGCTCTAACCATTACTGACAAATGGCATAACAAACATTTCCGAGCTCGAGTCTCATCACGCCTGCGACCTTTGGGAGAGATTGGACATTGTGTTTTTGAGTGACAGCAGGTTACTGCTTTTTTGGCGAGTGATTGAAACTCCACGTGCCGCCATGACCACCCCGTTTCCCTGAACGTAAAAAGCTTCGCAATTTAACATCACAAAGGTCTTTAGATTCCACACACAGGAGATCGCGTAAATCTAATGAAATCCCTTGGAGGAGTTCGTCAAAGTATGAGGCCTGAAAAGAGGGGAAAATGTCGCCAAATTTACACATTAATTTTAAAATGGCTGACTTCCGTTGGATTTGGGATATTGCTCCAAGAGACTTTTTGTACATCTTGATATCTCATAAGCTTGCCAGGTTTCAAACTCATACATA
>NW_020327131.1:0-34884 GCF_001858045.2 Oreochromis niloticus
CTGTTACCTTTGGAAACCATCTTCTTCACAGTGTTGATTGCATTCTTAATCTTGGAGTTAGGAAATCTTTGAAAGTCTGTGTATGTGCTGAGTTATCCACCTCACGGTACTCTTGAAAGCTTCAAAAACTTCTTTTCACCTCATCCAAGAAGATTCGTCAGTTCTAGAACAAATGCTGGAGGGTCCCAGGCATTAAACCCTACTGGAGCTTCTGAGGGTTGTTCACCGATATTGATGTCTTGGCATGTCTAAATTTTCATTATATCCTCTTCTTAGAAATGAAGGACAGAAAGCATAACTCCCAATGCTTCCCGCCATCAGCACTCGTTAATGAAATGTAATGGCATTGGTAGGGAGGCAAGGCACTGCTGGGTTTGAACCCAGGATCTCCTGTTTACGAGACAGGTGCTTTGGCCAGCTAAGCACAGCGCCTTGAGCTGTGTTCCTCTGGCTACTGTCCAACAGCTGGTGGGGAAAAATGTCAGCAACCCATTCAAAACTGTGTCTGCAGAGGTTCTGATTTACTTGGTTTTTCCCTTCCTGAAGGAGGCACTGTAGCTTAGCCGGTCAAAGCACCTGTCTGTAAACAGGAGATCCTGGGTTCAAATCCCAGCAGTGCCTGTTGAGCTGTTTCAAAATAAGAGAATCTGTGTAGGCAAGCTTTCCTTAATGTCAAAATAGAAGAAAGTAAGTTGTTGAATCTCAAGTGTGGAGGCACTAAAGATTTAGCAAAGGACACCCAAGCTGTGCTCCACATGCAGGTGAAAAGATTCCATACTCAAAGTGTACTAAAACATCAACTGCCCAACTGTAACAACAGATGTAAACGGACCAATATAGAACTGGCTGAGGCAGGGTTATATTAAGCTTTTGTCCCAAAAGTATTGTCAAGATTCTGCAAATCATTAGAGTTACTCATAAGAGAAGGTACGACTGTTAGGTGTTTGTTAAAATAAATGCCGTAGTGTTCTCTATTAAAAACAGCATAAGAAGGTGTTCTAGTTTTCTTGTTTCCTCTTATGTTTTGGAAAAGTGTATAGGCAGCAGGAATTTGAGTCAGGTCTTGGTTTTTCTTGATGATGTCACTCTTTTCTCAGCTACACTTGAGAACCATGAGGAACGATCGCTGAAGGTCCTCCATAGGATGAAAGAATTTACTTTAAAGCTGTCGCCAGAGAAATGTCAGTTCTTCGGACATCTGTCCAATATCTCGGCCGTGTTGTATCATCAGAAGGGGTCAAAACAGATCCAGCTGCCCTCACTACCCGGCCAAGACCAGCTAACATCAAGTAGCTTAAGTCTTTCCTTGGGTTCACTGGATATTACAGGAGGTTTATAAAAGACTATTCCAAGCTTGCAACACCCTTAATCACTTAAGCGCTGGTTGCCTCCCACTGAAGAGAAAATCCAGTCTGTCTGGCAGAAACCGCAAGGTTTCTACAAGTGCGGATCTCAAAAGCCTTTTCATGAAAAATGGACCCCAACCTCTGAAGATACTTTTAAGACATTGATTCACAAGCTCACACAACAGCTCCTGTTCTTGGGTTTGCAGATCCAAAGAAACATTATATTGTGCACACCGATGCAAGCGCCCACGTTCTCGTGCAGCCTTATAACAAGAACAGGAGAGCAAGTTAAGAGTCATTGCCTATGCCAGTAGGGTCTCTCCAAGTCCCAGCAAAGGTACCCTGCACACAAGCTTGACTTCCTGTCTGTCAAGTGGACTGTCACCCAGAACGTTTTCCGCTATCTCTGTGGAGCAAAATTTACAGTGATGACAGACAATAATCCACTCACATACGTTTTAACATCTGCAAAGTTGGACGCAGTAGGCATCGCTGGTTGGCCGTACTTTCCACTTTTCATTTTGATATTGAGTATAGCGCTGGGAAGAACAACAAGATGCAGATGGGCTGTTGAGACGTCCGTATCTGCATGCCTGTGATATATCTGATCAGAGTTCTAATGATGAGGAAATGGCATTGAAGGCTTTACTGCACAACTCTTGCGCCGCAACAAAGAGCCTGATTTTCCAACTGAGGCGGTAAAGGCAGTATGCAAGAGACATGAGTATTCTTCAACTCTTGAGGAGGAGGCAGCAGTACCATCGTCTGCACGAGTACAATGTTTGGCTATTGGAGCTCTGCAATACCAGCAGATTCCTGTCAAACTGATGTAGCTGGGCCATGCCCTGCTGCAGATGTCTCTTTCCGATTGGCTACGTGAACAGAAATTAGATCTGGAGAGCTGAGAGAGTCTTGCAGAAAGCTACCAGTTAGCCATTGAGCACAGTCAAAAGAGTGCTTTGCGAATCAAACAAGGTTTGACAGTAAAGTGCGGGAATCCACCCTTGCCAAGGAAATAGAGTTGTTTTGAGGACTGTTGCCATCAGGGGTAAGCACAAATCGCTGATCGGTGGAGCCGAACCGTGTCCACTGTAATCAGACAGATTCAGGACTCTCCTGTTTCTGTTGTGGTGCCTGAAGGAACAGATGGGCCTGAAAGAGTGCTACACAGAGACCGGCTCTTGCCTTGTCGGTATCTCCCACCCACTGTGGAAGAGACAGCATCCAAAGCAACACGGTCTAAACCTGCAAACTCACCAGCAGTTGATTTAGCTGGGAATGATTGTTCAGAAACCGGCAATGATTAGAGCACTGCCATTCTCTGCCCTATCATAACCCTAATGTATTACCAAATGGACCCAAAGAAGACGACCAGATTGCGACCACAAAAAGACTGGCTGGAGTAAAAGTCCACAAAACGTCAGCTACCGGAGACATTTTGGGACAACTTGTTCAGACTCACCCTGTTGAATCAGTCTCAAAAGATTCTCCTTCACCTTATGATGTTTCCACTCAGGTCATTGAAGAAGTTAGGAACAGGAAGTTACTTGTTGGACTATTTAACCATATCCTACATTTATAGTGCACAAAAGTTACAAAATTGAACTCATCTCCTTCTGCAGTACCAGCTAATACCAGGTACGATCAGTTTGCATGACAGCAGGAGGCGCTGTGGCTTAGCTGGTCAAAGCGCCTGTCTAGTAAACAGGAGATCCTGGGTTCAAATCCCAGCAGTGCCTTCCTGTTACCTTTGGAAACCATCTTCTTCACAGTGTTGATTGCATTCTTAATCTTGGAGTTAGGAAATCTTGAAAGTCTGTGTATGTGCTGAGTTATCCACCTCACGGTACTCTTGAAAGCTTCAAAAACTTCTTTTCACCTCATCCAAGAAGATTCGTCAGTTCTAGAAAAATGCTGGAGGGTCCCAGGCATTAAACCCCTACTGGAGCTTCTGAGGGTTGTTCACCCGATATTGATGTCTTGGGCATGTCTAAATTTTCATTATATCCTCTTCTTAGAAATGAAGGACAGAAAGCATAACTCCCAATGCTTCCCGCCATCAGCACTCGTTAATGAATGTAATGGCATTGGTAGGAGGCAAGGCACTGCTGGGATTTGAACCAGGATCTCCTGTTTACGAGACAGGTGCTTTGGCCAGCTAAGCCACAGCGCCTTGAGCTGTGTTCCTCTGGCTACTGTCCAACAGCTGGTGGGGAAAAATGTCAGCAACCCATTCAAACTGTGTCTGCAGAGGTTCTGATTTACTTGGTTTTTCCCTTCCCTGAAGGAGGCACTGTAGCTTAGCCGGTCAAAGCACCTGTCTTGTAAACAGGAGATCCTGGGTTCAAATCCCAGCAGTGCCTGTTGAGCTGTTTCAAAATAAGAGAATCTGTGTAGGCAAGCTTTCCTTAATGTCAAAATAGAAGAAAGTAAGTTGTTGAATCTCAAGTGTGGAGGCACTAAAGATTTAGCAAAGGACACCCCAACAGCTGTGCTCCACATGCAGGTGAAAAGATTCCATACTCAAAGTGTACTAAAACATCAAACTGCCCAACTGTAACAACAGATGTAAACGGACCAATATAGAAACTGGCTGAGGCAGGGTTATATTAAGCTTTTGTCCCAAAAGTATTGTCAAGATTCTGCAAATCATTAGAGTTACTCATAAGAGAAGGTACGACTGTTAGGTGTTGTGTTAAAATAAATGCCGTAGTGTTCTCTATTAAAAACAGCATAAGAAGGTGTTCTAGTTTTCTTGTTTCCTCTTATGTTTTGGAAAAGTGTATAGGCAGCAGGAATTTGAGTCAGGTCTTGGTTTTTCTTGATGATGTCACTCTTTTCTCAGCTACACTTGAGAACCATGAGGAACGATCGCTGAAGGTCCTCCATAGGATGAAAGAATTTACTTTAAAGCTGTCGCCAGAGAAATGTCAGTTCTTCGGGACATCTGTCCAATATCTCGGCCGTGTTGTATCATCAGAAGGGTCAAAACAGATCCAGCTGCCCTCACTACCCGGCCAAGACCAGCTAACATCAAGTAGCTTAAGTCTTTCCTTGGGTTCACTGGATATTACAGGAGGTTTATAAAAGACTATTCCAAGCTTGCAACACCCCTTAATCACTTAAGCGCTGGTTGCCTCCCACTGAAGAGAAAATCCAGTCTGTCTGGCAGAAACCGCAAGGTTTCTACAAGTGCGGATCTCAAAAGCCTTTTCATGAAAATGGACCCCAACCTCTGAAGATACTTTTAAGACATTGATTCACAAGCTCACACAACAGCTCCTGTTCTTGGGTTTGCAGATCCAAAGAAACATTATATGTGCACACCGATGCAAGCGCCCACGTTCTCGTGCAGCCTTATAACAAGAACAGGAGAGCAAGTTAAGAGTCATTGCCTATGCCAGTAGGGTCTCTCCAAGTCCGAGCAAAGGTACCCTGCACACAAGCTTGACTTCCTATCTGTCAAGTGGACTGTCACCCAGAACGTTTTCCGCTATCTCTGTGGAGCAAAATTTACAGTGATGACAGACAATAATCCACTCACATACGTTTTAACATCTGCAAAGTTGGACGCAGTAGGCATCGCTGGTTGGCCGTACTTTCCACTTTTCATTTTGATATTGAGTATAGCGCTGGGAAGAACAACCAAGATGCAGATGGGCTGTTGAGACGTCCGTATCTGCATGCCTGTGATATATCTGATCAGAGTTCTAATGATGAGGAAAATGGCATTGAAGGCTTTACTGCACAACTCTTGCGCCGCAACAAAGAGCCTGATTTTCCACTGAGGCGGTAAAGGCAGTATGCAAGAGACATGAGTATTCTTCAACTCTTGAGGAGGAGGCAGCAGTACCATCGTCTGCACGAGTACAATGTTTGGCTATTGGAGGCTCTGCAATACCAGCAGATTCCTGTCAAACTGATGTAGCTGGGCCATGCCCCCTGCTGCAGATGTCTCTTTCCGATTGGCTACGTGAACAGAAATTAGATCTGGAGAGCTGAGAGAGTCTTGCAGAAGCTACCAGTTAGCCATTGAGCACAGTCAAAAGAGTGCTTTGCGAATCAAACAAAGGTTTGACAGTAAAGTGCGGGAATCCACCCTTGCCAAGGAAATAGAGTTGTTTTGAGGACTGTTGCCATCAGGGGTAAGCACAAAATCGCTGATCGGTGGAGCCGAACCGTGTCCACTGTAATCAGACAGATTCAGGACTCTCCTGTTTCTGTTGTGGTGCCTGAAGGAACAGATGGGCCTGAAAGAGTGCTACACAGAGACCGGCTCTTGCCTTGTCGGTATCTCCCACCCACTGTGGAAGAGACAGCATCCAAAGCAACACGGTCTAAACCTGCAAACTCACAGCAGTTGATTTAGCTGGGAATGATTGTTCAGAAACCGGCAATGATTAGAGCACTGCCATTCTCTGCCCTATCATAACCCTAATGTATTACCAAATGGACCCAAAGAAGACGACCAGATTGCGACCACAAAAAGACTGGCTGGAGTAAAAGTCCACAAAACGTCAGCTACCGGAGACATTTTGGGACAACTTGTTCAGACTCACCCTGTTGAATCAGTCTCAAAAGATTCTCCTTCACCTTATGATGTTTCCACTCAGGTCATTGAAGAAGTTAGGAACAGGAAGTTACTTGTTGGACTATTTAACCATATCCTACATTTATAGTGCACAAAAGTTACAAAATTGAACTCATCTCCTTCTGCAGTACCAGCTAATACCAGGTACGATCAGTTTGCATGACAGCAGGAGGCGCTGTGGCTTAGCTGGTCAAAGCGCCTGTCTAGTAAACAGGAGATCCTGGGTTCAAATCCCAGCAGTGCCTTCCTGTTACCTTTGGAAACCATCTTCTTCACAGTGTTGATTGCATTCTTAATCTTGGAGTTAGGAAATCTTGAAAGTCTGTGTATGTGCTGAGTTATCCACCTCACGGTACTCTTGAAAGCTTCAAAAACTTCTTTTCACCTATCCAAGAAGATTCGTCAGTTCTAGAACAAATGCTGGAGGTCCCAGGCATTAAACCCTACTGGAGCTTCTGAGGGTTGTTCACCCGATATTGATGTCTTGGGCATGTCTAAATTTTCATTATATCCTCTTCTTAGAAATGAAGGACAGAAAGCATAACTCCCAATGCTTCCCGCCATCAGCACTCGTTAATGAAATGTAATGGCATTGGTAGGGAGGCAAGGCACTGCTGGGATTTGAACCCAGGATCTCCTGTTTACGAGACAGGTGCTTTGGCCAGCTAAGCCACAGCGCCTTGAGCTGTGTTCCTCTGGCTACTGTCCAACAGCTGGTGGGGAAAAATGTCAGCAACCCATTCAAAACTGTGTCTGCAGAGGTTCTGATTTACTTGGTTTTTCCCTTCCCTGAAGGAGCACTGTAGCTTAGCCGGTCAAAGCACCTGTCTTGTAAACAGGAGATCCTGGGTTCAAATCCCAGCAGTGCCTGTTGAGCTGTTTCAAAATAAGAGAATCTGTGTAGGCAAGCTTTCCTTAATGTCAAAATAGAAGAAAGTAAGTTGTTGAATCTCAAGTGTGGAGGCACTAAAGATTTAGCAAAGGACACCCAACAGCTGTGCTCCACATGCAGGTGAAAAGATTCCATACTCAAAGTGTACTAAAACATCAAACTGCCCAACTGTAACAACAGATGTAAACGGACCAATATAGAAACTGGCTGAGGCAGGGTTATATTAAGCTTTTGTCCCAAAAGTATTGTCAAGATTCTGCAAATCATTAGAGTTACTCATAGAGAAGGTACGACTGTTAGGTGTTGTGTTAAAATAAATGCCGTAGTGTTCTCTATTAAAAACAGCATAAGAAGGTGTTCTAGTTTTCTTGTTTCCTCTTATGTTTGGAAAAGTGTATAGGCAGCAGGAATTTGAGTCAGGTCTTGGTTTTTCTTGATGATGTCACTCTTTTCTCAGCTACACTTGAGAACCATGAGGAACGATCGCTGAAGGTCCTCCATAGGATGAAAGAATTTACTTTAAAGCTGTCGCCAGAGAAATGTCAGTTCTTCGGGACATCTGTCCAATATCTCGGCCGTGTTGTATCATCAGAAGGGGTCAAAACAGATCCAGCTGCCCTCACTACCCGGCCAAGACCAGCTAACATCAAGTAGCTTAAGTCTTTCCTTGGGTTCACTGGATATTACAGGAGGTTTATAAAAGACTATTCCAAGCTTGCAACACCCCTTAATCACTTAAGCGCTGGTTGCCTCCCACTGAAGAAAATCCAGTCTGTCTGGCAGAAACCGCAAGGTTTCTACAAGTGCGGATCTCAAAAAGCCTTTTCATGAAAAATGGACCCCAACCTCTGAAGATACTTTTAAGACATTGATTCACAAGCTCACACAACAGCTCCTGTTCTTGGGTTTGCAGATCCAAAGAAACATTATATGTGCACACCGATGCAAGCGCCCACGTTCTCGGCAGCCTTATAACAAGAACAGGAGAGCAAGTTAAGAGTCATTGCCTATGCCAGTAGGGTCTCTCCAAGTCCGAGCAAAGGTACCCTGCACACAAGCTTGACTTCCTGTCTGTCAAGTGGACTGTCACCAGAACGTTTTCCGCTATCTCTGTGGAGCAAAATTTACAGTGATGACAGACAATAATCCACTCACATACGTTTTAACATCTGCAAAGTTGGACGCAGTAGGCATCGCTGGTTGGCCGTACTTTCCACTTTTCATTTTGATATTGAGTATAGCGCTGGGAAGAACAACCAAGATGCAGATGGGCTGTTGAGACGTCCGTATCTGCATGCCTGTGATATATCTGATCAGAGTTCTAATGATGAGGAAAATGGCATTGAAGGCTTTACTGCACAACTCTTGCGCCGCAACAAAGAGCCTGATTTTCCAACTGAGGCGGTAAAGGCAGTAGCAAGAGACATGAGTATCTCAACTCTTGAGGATGAGGCAGCAGTACCATCGTCTGCACGAGTACAATGTGGCTATTGGAGCCTCTGCAATACCACAGATCCTGTCAAACTGAGTAGCTGGCCATGCCCCGCTGCAGATGTCTTTCCGATTGGCTACGTGAACAGAAATTAGATCTGAGAGCTGAGAGAGTCTGCAGAAAGCTACCAGTAGCCATGAGCACAGTCAAAGAGTGCTTGCGAATCAAACAAAGGTTGACATAAAGTGCGGGAACCACCCTGCCAAGGAAATAGAGTTGTTTGAGACTGTGCCATCAGGGTAAGCACAAAATCGCTGATCGGTGGAGCCGAACCGTCCACTGTAATCAGACAGATTCAGGACTCTCCTGTTTCTGTTGTGGTGCCTGAAGGAACAGATGGCCCTGAAGATGCTACACAGAGACCGCTCTTGCCTGTCGTATCTCCACCCACTGTGGAAGAGACAGCATCCAAAGCAACACGTCTAAACCTGCAAACTCAACCAGCAGTTGATTAGCTGGGAATGATTGTTCAGAAACCGGCAATGATTAGAGCACTGCCATTCTCTGCCTATCATAACCCTAATGTATTACCAAATGACCCAAAGAAGACGACCAGATTGCGACCACAAAAAGACGGCTGGAGTAAAAGTCACAAAACGTCACTACCGAGACATTTGGACAACTTGTTCAGACTCACCCTGTTGAATCAGTCTCAAAAGATTCTCCTTCACCTTATGATGTTCCACTCAGGTCATGAAGAAGTTAGGAACAGGAAGTTACTTGTGGACTATTTAACCATATCCTACATTAAGTGCACAAAAGTTACAAAATGAACTCATCTCCTTCTGCAGTACCACTAATACCAGGTACGATCAGTTGCATGACACAGGAGCGCTGTGGCTTAGCTGGTCAAAGCGCCTGTCTAGTAAACAGAGATCCTGGTTCAAATCCAGCAGTGCCTTCCTGTTACCTTGGAAACCATCTTCTCACAGTGTGATTGCATCTAATCTTGGAGTTAGAAATCTCTGAAAGTCTGTGTATGTCTGAGTATCCACCTCACGTAACTCTTGAAAGCTCAAAAACTTCTTTCACCTCATCCAAGAAGATTCGTCAGTTCTAGAACAAATGCTGGAGGTCCAGGCATTAAACCCCTACTGGAGTTCTGAGGGTTGTTCACCCGATATGATGTCTTGGGCATGTCTAAATTTCATTAATCCTCTTCTTAGAAATGAAGGACAGAAAGCATAACTCCCAATGCTTCCGCATCACACTCGTTAATGAAATGTAAGGCATTGGTAGGGAGGCAAGGCACTGGCGGATTGAACCCA
Source organism: Oreochromis niloticus (assembly GCF_001858045.2). Lineage (NCBI taxonomy): Eukaryota > Metazoa > Chordata > Actinopteri > Cichliformes > Cichlidae > Oreochromis > Oreochromis niloticus. The sequence goes on from NW_020327131.1 coordinate 9,590, forward strand.
GGATCTCCTGTTACGAGACAGGTGCTTTGGCCAGCTAAGCCACAGCGCCTGAGCTGTTTCCTCTGGCTACTGTCCAACAGCTGGGGGAAAATGTCACAACCCATTCAAAACTGTGTCTGCAGAGGTTCTGATTTACTTGGTTTTTCCCCTCCTGAAGGAGGCACTGTAGCTTAGCCGGTCAAAGCACCTGCCTGTAAACAGGAGACCTGGTTCAAATCCAGCAGTCCTGTTGACTGTTTCAAATAAGAGAATCTGTGTAGCAAGCTTCCTTAATGTCAAATAGAAGAAAGTAAGTTGTTGAATCTCAAGTGTGGAGGCACTAAAGATTTAGCAAAGGACACCCCAACAGCTGTGCTCCACATGCAGTGAAAAGATTCCATACTCAAAGTGTACTAAAACATCAAACTGCCCAACTGTAACAACAGATGTAAACGGACCAATATAGAAACTGGCTGAGGCAGGGTTATATTAAGCTTTGTCCCAAAAGTATTGTCAAGATCTGCAAATCATAGAGTACTCATAAGAGAAGTACGACTGTAGGGTGTGTTAAAATAAATGCCGTATGTTCTCTATTAAAAACAGCATAAGAAGGTGTTCAGTTTCTTGTTCCTCTTATGTTTGGAAAAGTGTATAGCAGCAGGAATTTGAGTCAGGTCTGGTTTCTGATGATGCACTCTTTTCTCAGCTACACTTGAGAACCATGAGAACGATCGCTGAAGGTCCTCCATAGGATGAAAGAATTACTTTAAAGCTGTCGCCAGAGAAATGTCAGTCTTCGGGACATCTGTCCAATATCTCGGCCGTGTGTACATCAGAAGGGGTCAAAACAGATCCAGCTGCCCTCACTACCCGCCAGACCAGCTAACATCAAGTAGCTTAAGCTTTCCTGGGTTCACTGGATATTACAGGAGGTTTAAAAGACTATTCCAAGCTGCAACACCCTTAATCACTTAAGCGCTGGTGCCTCCCACTGAAGAGAAATCCAGTCTGTCTGGCAGAAACCGCAAGGTTCTACAAGTGCGGATCTCAAAAAGCCTTTTCATGAAAATGGACCCCAACTCTGAAGATACTTAAGACATGATCACAAGCTCACACAACACTCCTGTTCTTGGGTTTGCAGATCCAAGAAACATAATTGTGCACACCGATGCAAGCGCCCACGTCTCGTGCAGCCTTATAACAAGAACAGAGACAAGTTAAGAGTCATTGCCTATGCCAGTAGGGTCTCTCCAAGTCCAGCAAAGGTACCCTGCACACAAGCTTGACTTCCTGCTGTAATGGACTGTCACCCAGAACGTTTTCCGCTATCTCTGTGGAGCAAAATTTACATTGATGACAGACAATAATCCACTCACATACGTTTAACATCTGCAAAGTTGGACGCAGTAGGGCATCGCTGGTTGGCCGTACTTTCCACTTTTCATTTTGATATTGAGTATAGCGCTGGGAAGAACAACCAAGATGCAGATGGCTGTTGAGACGTCCGTATCTGCATGCCTGTGATATATCTGATCAGAGTTCTAATGATGAGGAAAATGGCATTGAAGGCTTTACTGCACAACTCTTGCGCCGCAACAAAGAGCCTGATTTTCCAACTGAGGCGGTAAAGGCAGTATGCAAGAGACATGAGTATTCTTCAACTCTTGAGGAGGAGGCAGCAGTACCATCGTCTGCACGAGTACAATGTTTGGCTATTGGAGGCTCTGCAATACCAGCAGATTCCTGTCAAACTGATGTAGCTGGGCATGCCCCTGCTGCAGATGTCTCTTTCCGATTGGCTACGTGAACAGAAATTAGATCTGGAGAGCTGAGAGAGTCTTGCAGAAAGCTACCAGTTAGCCATTGAGCACAGTCAAAAGAGTGCTTTGCGAATCAAACAAAGGTTGACAGTAAAGTGCGGGAATCCACCCTGCAAGGAAATAGAGTTGTTTTGAGGACTGTTGCCATCAGGGGTAAGCACAAAATCGCTGATCGGTGGAGCCGAACCGTGTCCACTGTAATCAGACAGATTCAGGACTCTCCTGTTTCTGTTGTGGTGCCTGAAGGAACAGATGGCCTGAAAGAGTGCTACACAGAGACCGGCTCTTGCCTTGTCGGTATCTCCCACCCACTGTGGAAGAGACAGCATCCAAAGCAACACGGTCTAAACCTGCAAACTCACAGCAGTTGATTTAGCTGGGAATGATTGTTCAGAAACCGGCAATGATTAGAGCACTGCCATTCTCTGCCCTATCATAACCCTAATGTATTACCAAATGGACCCAAAGAAGACGACCAGATTGCGACCACAAAAAGACTGGCTGGAGTAAAAGTCCACAAAACGTCAGCTACCGGAGACATTTGGGACAACTTGTTCAGACTCACCCTGTTGAATCAGTCTCAAAAGATTCTCCTTCACCTTATGATGTTTCCACTCAGGTCATTGAAGAAGTTAGGAACAGGAAGTTACTTGTTGGACTATTTAACCATATCCTACATTTATAGTGCACAAAAGTTACAAATTGAACTCATCTCCTTCTGCAGTACCAGCTAATACCAGGTACGATCAGTTTGCATGACAGCAGGAGGCGCTGTGGCTTAGCTGGTCAAAGCGCCTGTCTAGTAAACAGGAGATCCTGGGTTCAAATCCCAGCAGTGCCTTCCTGTTACCTTTGGAAACCATCTTCTTCACAGTGTGATTGCATTCTTAATCTTGGAGTTAGGAAATCTTGAAAGTCTGTGTATGTGCTGAGTTATCCACCTCACGGTACTCTTGAAAGCTTCAAAAACTTCTTTTCACCTCATCCAAGAAGATTCGTCAGTTCTAGAACAAATGCTGGAGGGTCCCAGGCATTAAACCCCTACTGGAGCTTCTGAGGGTTGTTCACCCGATATTGATGTCTTGGGCATGTCTAAATTTTCATTATATCCTCTTCTTAGAAATGAAGGACAGAAAGCATAACTCCCAATGCTTCCCGCCATCAGCACTCGTTAATGAAATGTAATGGCATTGGTAGGGAGGCAAGGCACTGCTGGGATTTGAACCCAGGATCTCCTGTTTACGAGACAGGTGCTTTGGCCAGCTAAGCCACAGCGCCTTGAGCTGTGTTCCTCTGGCTACTGTCCAACAGCTGGTGGGGAAAAATGTCAGCAACCCATTCAAAACTGTGTCTGCAGAGGTTCTGATTTACTTGGTTTTTCCCTTCCCTGAAGGAGGCACTGTAGCTTAGCCGGTCAAAGCACCTGTCTTGTAACAGGAGATCCTGGGTTCAAATCCAGCAGTGCCTGTTGAGCTGTTTCAAAATAAGAGAATCTGTGTAGCAAGCTTTCCTTAATGTCAAATAGAAGAAAGTAAGTTGTTGAATCTCAAGTGTGGAGGCACTAAAGATTTAGCAAAGGACACCCCAACAGCTGTGCTCCACATGCAGGTGAAAAGATTCCATACTCAAAGTGTACTAAAACATCAAACTGCCCAACTGTAACAACAGATGTAAACGACCAATATAGAAACTGGCTGAGGCAGGGTTATATTAAGCTTTTGTCCCAAAAGTATTGTCAAGATTCTGCAAATCATTAGAGTTACTCATAAGAGAAGGTACGACTGTTAGGTGTTGTGTTAAAATAAATGCCGTAGTGTTCTCTATTAAAAACAGCATAAGAAGGTGTTCTAGTTTTCTGTTTCCTCTTATGTTTTGGAAAAGTGTATAGGCAGCAGGAATTTGAGTCAGGTCTTGGTTTTTCTTGATGATGTCACTCTTTTCTCAGCTACACTTGAGAACCATGAGGAACGATCGCTGAAGGTCCTCCATAGGATGAAAGAATTTACTTTAAAGCTGTCGCCAGAGAAATGTCAGTTCTTCGGGACATCTGTCCAATATCTCGGCCGTGTTGTATCATCAGAAGGGGTCAAAACAGATCCAGCTGCCCTCACTACCCGGCCAAGACCAGCTAACATCAAGTAGCTTAAGTCTTTCCTTGGGTTCACTGGATATTACAGGAGGTTTATAAAGACTATTCCAAGCTTGCAACACCCCTTAATCACTTAAGCGCTGGTTGCCTCCCACTGAAGAGAAAATCCAGTCTGTCTGGCAGAAACCGCAAGGTTTCTACAAGTGCGGATCTCAAAAAGCCTTTTCATGAAAAATGGACCCAACCTCTGAAGATACTTTTAAGACATTGATTCACAAGCTCACACAACAGCTCCTGTTCTTGGGTTTGCAGATCCAAAGAAACATTATATTGTGCACACCGATGCAAGCGCCCACGTTCTCGGTGCAGCCTTATACAAGAACAGGAGAGCAAGTTAAGAGTCATTGCCTATGCCAGTAGAGGTCTCTCCAAGTCCGAGCAAAGGTACCCTGCACACAAGCTTGACTTCCTGTCTGTCAAGTGGACTGTCACCCAGAACGTTTCCGCTATCTCTGTGGAGCAAAATTTACAGTGATGACAGACAATAATCCACTCACATACGTTTTAACATCTGCAAAGTTGGACGCAGTAGGCATCGCTGGTTGGCCGTACTTTCCACTTTTCATTTTGATATTGAGTATAGCGCTGGGAAGAACAACAAGATGCAGATGGGCTGTTGAGACGTCCGTATCTGCATGCCTGTGATATATCTGATCAGAGTTCTAATGATGAGGAAAATGCATTGAAGGCTTTACTGCACAACTCTGCGCCGCAACAAAGAGCCTGATTTCCAACTGAGGCGGTAAAGGCAGTATGCAAGAGACATGAGTATTCTTCAACTCTTGAGGAGGAGGCAGCAGTACCATCGTCTGCACGAGTACAATGTTTGGCTATTGGAGGCTCTGCAATACCAGCAGATTCCTGTCAAACTGATGTAGCTGGGCCATGCCCCCTGCTGCAGATGTCTCTTTCCGATTGGCTACGTGAACAGAAATTAGATCTGGAGAGCTGAGAGAGTCTTGCAGAAAGCTACCAGTTAGCCATTGAGCACAGTCAAAAGAGTGCTTTGCGAATCAAACAAAGGTTTGACAGTAAAGTGCGGGAATCCACCCTTGCCAAGGAAATAGAGTTGTTTTGAGGACTGTTGCCATCAGGGGTAAGCACAAAATCGCTGATCGGTGGAGCCGAACGTGTCCACTGTAATCAGACAGATTCAGGACTCTCCTGTTTCTGTTGTGGTGCCTGAAGGAACAGATGGGCCTGAAAGAGTGCTACACAGAGACCGGCTTTGCCTTGTCGGTATCTCCCACCCACTGTGGAAGAGACAGCATCCAAAGCAACACGGTCTAAACCTGCAAACTCACCAGCAGTTGATTTAGCTGGAATGATTGTTCAGAAACCGGCAATGATTAGAGCACTGCCATTCTCTGCCCTATCATAACCCTAATGTATTACCAAATGGACCCAAAGAGACGACCAGATTGCGACCACAAAAAGACTGGCTGGAGTAAAAGTCCACAAAACGTCAGCTACCGGAGACATTTTGGGACAACTTGTTCAGACTCACCCTGTTGAATCAGTCTCAAAAGATTCTCCTTCACCTTATGATGTTTCCACTCAGGTCATTGAAGAAGTTAGGAACAGGAAGTTACTTGTTGGACTATTTAACCATATCCTACATTTATAGTGCACAAAAGTTACAAATTGAACTCATCTCCTTCTGCAGTACCAGCTAATACCAGGTACGATCAGTTTGCATGACAGCAGGAGGCGCTGTGGCTTAGCTGGTCAAAGCGCCTGTCTAGTAAACAGGAGATCCTGGGTTCAAATCCCAGCAGTGCCTTCCTGTTACCTTTGGAAACCATCTTCTTCACAGTGTTGATTGCATTCTTAATCTTGGAGTTAGGAAATCTTTGAAAGTCTGTGTATGTGCTGAGTTATCCACCTCACGGTACTCTTGAAAGCTTCAAAAACTTCTTTCACCTCATCCAGAAGATTCGTCAGTTCTAGAACAAATGCTGGAGGGTCCCAGGCATTAAACCCCTACTGGAGCTTCTGAGGGTTGTTCACCCGATATTGATGTCTTGGCATGTCTAAATTTTCATTATATCCTCTTCTTAGAAATGAAGGACAGAAAGCATAACTCCCAATGCTTCCCGCCATCAGCACTCGTTAATGAAATGTAATGGCATTGGTAGGGAGGCAAGGCACTGCTGGGATTTGAACCCAGGATCTCCTGTTTACGAGACAGGTGCTTTGGCCAGCTAAGCCACAGCGCCTTGAGCTGTGTTCCTCTGGCTACTGTCCAACAGCTGGTGGGGAAAAATGTCAGCAACCCATTCAAACTGTGTCTGCAGAGGTTCTGATTTACTTGGTTTTTCCCTTCCCTGAAGGAGGCACTGTAGCTTAGCCGTCAAAGCACCTGCCTTGTAAACAGGAGATCCTGGGTTCAAATCCCAGCAGTGCCTGTTGAGCTGTTTCAAAATAAGAGAATCTGTGTAGGCAAGCTTTCCTTAATGTCAAAATAGAAAAGTAAGTTGTTGAATCTCAAGTGTGGAGGCACTAAAGATTTAGCAAAGGACACCCAACAGCTGTGCTCCACATGCAGTGAAAAGATTCCATACTCAAAGTGTACTAAAACATCAAACTGCCCAACTGTAACAACAGATGTAAACGGACCAATATAGAAACTGGCTGAGGCAGGTTATATTAAGCTTTTGTCCCAAAAGTATTGTCAAGATTCTGCAAATCATTAGAGTTACTCATAAGAGAAGGTACGACTGTTAGGTGTTGTGTTAAAATAAATGCCGTAGTGTTCTCTATTAAAAACAGCATAAGAAGGTGTTCTAGTTTTCTTGTTTCCTCTTATGTTTTGGAAAAGTGTATAGGCAGCAGGAATTTGAGTCAGGTCTTGGTTTTTCTTGATGATGTCACTCTTTTCTCAGCTACACTGAGAACCATGAGGAACGATCGCTGAAGTCCTCCATAGGATGAAAGAATTTACTTTAAAGCTGTCGCCAGAGAAATGTCAGTTCTTCGGACATCTGTCCAATATCTCGGCCGTGTTGTATCATCAGAAGGGGTCAAAACAGATCCAGCTGCCCTCACTACCCGGCCAAGACCAGCTAACATCAAGTAGCTTAAGTCTTTCCTTGGGTTCACTGGATATTACAGGAGGTTTATAAAAGACTATTCCAAGCTTGCAACACCCCTTAATCACTTAAGCGCTGGTTGCCTCCCACTGAAGAGAAAATCCAGTCTGTCTGCAGAAACCGCAAGGTTTCTACAAGTGCGGATCTCAAAAAGCCTTTTCATGAAAATGGACCCCAACCTCTGAAGATACTTTTAAGACATTGATTCACAAGCTCACACAACAGCTCCTGTTCTTGGGTTTGCAGATCCAAAGAAACATTATATTGTGCACACCGATGCAAGCGCCCACGTTCTCGGTGCAGCCTTATAACAAGAACAGGAGAGCAAGTTAAGAGTCATTGCCTATGCAGTAGGGTCTCTCCAAGTCCCAGCAAAGGTACCCTGCACCAAGCTTGACTTCCTGTCTGTCAAGTGGACTGTCACCCAGAACGTTTTCCGCTATCTCTGTGGAGCAAAATTTACAGTGATGACAGACAATAATCCACTCACATACGTTTTAACATCTGCAAAGTTGGACGCAGTAGGCCATCGCTGGTTGGCCGTACTTTCCACTTTTCATTTTGATATTGAGTATAGCGCTGGGAAGAACAACCAAGATGCAGATGGGCTGTTGAGACGTCCGTATCTGCATGCCTGTGATATATCTGATCAGAGTTCTAATGATGAGGAAAATGGCATTGAAGGCTTTACTGCACAACTCTTGCGCCGCAACAAAGAGCCTGATTTTCCAACTGAGGCGGTAAAGGCAGTATGCAAGAACATGAGTATTCTTCAACTCTTGAGGAGGAGGCAGCAGTACCATCGTCTGCACGAGTACAATGTTTGGCTATTGGAGGCTCTGCAATACCAGCAGATTCCTGTCAAACTGATGTAGCTGGGCCATGCCCCCTGCTGCAGATGTCTCTTTCCGATTGGCTACGTGAACAGAAATTAGATCTGGAGAGCTGAGAGAGTCTTGCAGAAAGCTACCAGTTAGCCATTGAGCACAGTCAAAAGAGTGCTTGCGAATCAAACAAAGGTTTGACAGTAAAGTGCGGGAATCCACCCTTGCCAAGGAAAATAGAGTTGTTTTGAGGACTGTTGCCATCAGGGGTAAGCACAAAATCGCTGATCGGTGGAGCCGAACCGTGTCCACTGTAATCAGACAGATTCAGGACTCTCCTGTTTCTGTTGTGGTGCCTGAAGGAACAGATGGGCCTGAAAGAGTGCTACACAGAGACCGGCTCTTGCCTTGTCGGTATCTCCCACCCACTGTGGAAGAGACAGCATCCAAAGCAACACGGTCTAAACCTGCAAACTCACCAGCAGTTGATTTAGCTGGGAATGATTGTTCAGAAACCGGCAATGATTAGAGCACTGCCATTCTCTGCCCTATCATAACCCTAATGTATTACCAAATGGACCCAAAGAAGACGACCAGATTGCGACCACAAAAAGACTGGCTGGAGTAAAAGTCCACAAAACGTCAGCTACCGGAGACATTTTGGGACAACTTGTTCAGACTCACCCTGTTGAATCAGTCTCAAAAGATTCTCCTTCACCTTATGATGTTTCCACTCAGTCATGAAGAGTTAGGAACAGGAAGTTACTTGTTGGACTATTTAACCATATCCTACATTTATAGTGCACAAAAGTTACAAAATTGAACTCATCTCCTTCTGCAGTACCAGCTAATACCAGGTACGATCAGTTTGCATGACAGCAGGAGGCGCTGTGGCTTAGCTGGTCAAAGCGCCTGTCTAGTAAACAGGAGATCCTGGGTTCAAATCCCAGCAGTGCCTTCCTGTTACCTTTGGAAACCATCTTCTTCACAGTGTTGATTGCATTCTTAATCTTGGAGTTAGGAAATCTTTGAAAGTCTGTGTATGTGCTGAGTTATCCACCTCACGGTACTCTTGAAAGCTTCAAAACTTCTTTTCACCTCATCCAAGAAGATTCGTCAGTTCTAGAACAAATGCTGGAGGGTCCCAGGCATTAAACCCCTACTGGAGCTTCTGAGGGTTGTTCACCCGATATTGATGTCTTGGCATGTCTAAATTTTCATTATATCCTCTTCTTAGAAATGAAGGACAGAAAGCATAACTCCCAATGCTTCCGCCATCAGCACTCGTTAATGAAATGTAATGGCATTGGTAGGGAGGCAAGGCACTGCTGGGATTTGAACCCAGGATCTCCTGTTTACGAGACAGGTGCTTTGGCCAGCTAAGCCACAGCGCCTTGAGCTGTGTTCCTCTGGCTACTGTCCAACAGCTGGTGGGGAAAATGTCAGCAACCCATTCAAAACTGTGTCTGCAGAGGTTCTGATTTACTTGGTTTTTCCCTTCCCTGAAGGAGGCACTGTAGCTTAGCCGGTCAAAGCACCTGCTTGTAAACAGGAGATCCTGGGTTCAAATCCAGCAGTGCCTGTTGAGCTGTTTCAAAATAAGAGAATCTGTGTAGGCAAGCTTTCCTTAATGTCAAAATAGAAGAAAGTAAGTTGTTGAATCTCAAGTGTGGAGGCACTAAAGATTAGCAAAGGACACCCCAACAGCTGTGCTCCACATGCAGGTGAAAAGATTCCATACTCAAAGTGTACTAAAACATCAAACTGCCCAACTGTAACAACAGATGTAAACGGACCAATATAGAAACTGGCTGAGGCAGGTTATATTAAGCTTTTGTCCCAAAAGTATTGTCAAGATTCTGCAAATCATTAGAGTTACTCATAAGAGAAGGTACGACTGTTAGGTGTTGTGTTAAAATAAATGCCGTAGTGTTCTCTATTAAAAACAGCATAAGAAGGTGTTCTAGTTTTCTTGTTTCCTCTTATGTTTTGGAAAAGTGTATAGGCAGCAGGAATTTGAGTCAGGTCTTGGTTTTTCTTGATGATGTCACTCTTTCTCAGCTACACTTGAGAACCATGAGGAACGATCGCTGAAGGTCCTCCATAGGATGAAAGAATTTACTTTAAAGCTGTCGCCAGAGAAATGTCAGTTCTTCGGGACATCTGTCCAATATCTCGGCCGTGTTGTATCATCAGAAGGGTCAAAACAGATCCAGCTGCCCTCACTACCCGGCCAAGACCAGCTAACATCAAGTAGCTTAAGTCTTTCCTTGGGTTCACTGGATATTACAGGAGGTTTATAAAAGACTATTCCAAGCTTGCAACACCCCTTAATCACTTAAGCGCTGGTTGCCTCCCACTGAAGAGAAATCCAGTCTGTCTGGCAGAAACCGCAAGGTTTCTACAAGTGCGGATCTCAAAAAGCCTTTTCATGAAAAATGGACCCCAACCTCTGAAGATACTTTTAAGACATTGATTCACAAGCTCACACAACAGCTCCTGTTCTTGGGTTTGCAGATCCAAAGAAACATTATATTGTGCACACCGATGCAAGCGCCCACGTTCTCGGTGCAGCCTTATAACAAGAACAGGAGAGCAAGTTAAGAGTCATTGCCTATGCCAGTAGAGGTCTCTCCAAGTCCGAGCAAAGGTACCCTGCACACAAGCTTGACTTCCTATCTGTCAAGTGGACTGTCACCCAGAACGTTTTCCGCTATCTCTGTGGAGCAAAATTTACAGTGATGACAGACAATAATCCACTCACATACGTTTTAACATCTGCAAAGTTGGACGCAGTAGGCATCGCTGGTTGGCCGTACTTTCCACTTTTCATTTTGATATTGAGTATAGCGCTGGGAAGAACAACCAAGATGCAGATGGGCTGTTGAGACGTCCGTATCTGCATGCCTGTGATATATCTGATCAGAGTTCTAATGATGAGGAAAATGGCATTGAAGGCTTTACTGCACAACTCTTGCGCCGCAACAAAGAGCCTGATTTTCCAACTGAGGCGGTAAAGGCAGTATGCAAGAGACATGAGTATTCTTCAACTCTTGAGGAGGAGGCAGCAGTACCATCGTCTGCACGAGTACAATGTTTGGCTATTGGAGGCTCTGCAATACCAGCAGATTCCTGTCAAACTGATGTAGCTGGGCCATGCCCCCTGCTGCAGATGTCTCTTTCCGATTGGCTACGTGAACAGAAATTAGATCTGGAGAGCTGAGAGAGTCTTGCAGAAAGCTACCAGTTAGCCATTGAGCACAGTCAAAAGAGTGCTTTGCGAATCAAACAAAGGTTTGACAGTAAAGTGCGGAATCCACCCTTGCCAAGGAAAATAGAGTTGTTTTGAGGACTGTTGCCATCAGGGTAAGCACAAAATCGCTGATCGGTGGAGCCGAACCGTGTCCACTGTAATCAGACAGATTCAGGACTCTCCTGTTTCTGTTGTGGTGCCTGAAGGAACAGATGGGCCTGAAAGAGTGCTACACAGAGACCGGCTCTTGCCTTGTCGGTATCTCCCACCCACTGTGGAAGAGACAGCATCCAAAGCAACACGGTCTAAACCTGCAAACTCACCAGCAGTTGATTTAGCTGGAATGATTGTTCAGAAACCGGCAATGATTAGAGCACTGCCATTCTCTGCCCTATCATAACCCTAATGTATTACCAAATGGACCCAAAGAAGACGACCAGATTGCGACCACAAAAAGACTGGCTGGAGTAAAAGTCCACAAAACGTCAGCTACCGGAGACATTTTGGGACAACTTGTTCAGACTCACCCTGTTGAATCAGTCTCAAAGATTCTCCTTCACCTTATGATGTTTCCACTCAGGTCATTGAAGAAGTTAGGAACAGGAAGTTACTTGTTGGACTATTTAACCATATCCTACATTTATAGTGCACAAAAGTTACAAATTGAACTCATCTCCTTCTGCAGTACCAGCTAATACCAGGTACGATCAGTTTGCATGACAGCAGGAGGCGCTGTGGCTTAGCTGGTCAAAGCGCCTGTCTAGTAAACAGGAGATCCTGGTTCAAATCCCAGCAGTGCCTTCCTGTTACCTTTGGAAACCATCTTCTTCACAGTGTTGATTGCATTCTTAATCTTGGAGTTAGGAAATCTCTGAAAGTCTGTGTATGTGCTGAGTTATCCACCTCACGGTACTCTTGAAAGCTTCAAAAACTTCTTTTCACCTCATCCAAGAAGATTCGTCAGTTCTAGAACAAATGCTGGAGGGTCCCAGGCATTAAACCCCTACTGGAGCTTCTGAGGGTTGTTCACCCGATATTGATGTCTTGGGCATGTCTAAATTTTCATTATATCCTCTTCTTAGAAATGAAGGACAGAAAGCATAACTCCCAATGCTTCCCGCCATCAGCACTCGTTAATGAAATGTAATGGCATTGGTAGGGAGGCAAGCACTGCTGGGATTTGAACCCAGGATCTCCTGTTTACGAGACAGGTGCTTTGGCCAGCTAAGCCACAGCGCCTTGAGCTGTGTTCCTCTGGCTACTGTCCAACAGCTGGTGGGGAAAAATGTCAGCAACCCATTCAAAACTGTGTCTGCAGAGGTTCTGATTTACTTGGTTTTTCCCTTCCCTGAAGGAGGCACTGTAGCTTAGCCGGTCAAAGCACCTGCCTTGTAAACAGGAGATCCTGGGTTCAAATCCCAGCAGTGCCTGTTGAGCTGTTTCAAATAAGAGAATCTGTGTAGGCAAGCTTTCCTTAATGTCAAAATAGAAGAAAGTAAGTTGTTGAATCTCAAGTGTGGAGGCACTAAAGATTTAGCAAAGGACACCCCAACAGCTGTGCTCCACATGCAGGTGAAAAGATTCCATACTCAAAGTGTACTAAAACATCAACTGCCCAACTGTAACAACAGATGTAAACGGACCAATATAGAAACTGGCTGAGGCAGGGTTATATTAAGCTTTTGTCCCAAAAGTATTGTCAAGATTCTGCAAATCATTAGAGTTACTCATAAGAGAAGGTACGACTGTTAGGTGTTGTGTTAAAATAAATGCCGTAGTGTTCTCTATTAAAAACAGCATAAGAAGGTGTTCTAGTTTTCTTGTTTCCTCTTATGTTTTGGAAAAGTGTATAGGCAGCAGGAATTTGAGTCAGGTCTTGGTTTTTCTTGATGATGTCACTCTTTTCTCAGCTACACTTGAGAACCATGAGGAACGATCGCTGAAGGTCCTCCATAGGATGAAAGAATTTACTTTAAAGCTGTCGCCAGAGAAATGTCAGTTCTTCGGGACATCTGTCCAATATCTCGGCCGTGTTGTATCATCAGAAGGGTCAAAACAGATCCAGCTGCCCTCACTACCCGGCCAAGACCAGCTAACATCAAGTAGCTTAAGTCTTTCCTTGGGTTCACTGGATATTACAGGAGGTTTATAAAAGACTATTCCAAGCTTGCAACACCCCTTAATCACTTAAGCGCTGGTTGCCTCCCACTGAAGAGAAAATCCAGTCTGTCTGGCAGAAACCGCAAGGTTTCTACAAGTGCGGATCTCAAAAAGCCTTTTCATGAAAAATGGACCCCAACCTCTGAAGATACTTTTAAGACATTGATTCACAAGCTCACACAACAGCTCCTGTTCTTGGGTTTGCAGATCCAAAGAAACATTATATTGTGCACACCGATGCAAGCGCCCACGTTCTCGGTGCAGCCTTATAACAAGAACAGGAGAGCAAGTTAAGAGTCATTGCCTATGCCAGTAGAGGTCTCTCCAAGTCCGAGCAAAGGTACCCTGCACACAAGCTTGACTTCCTATCTGTCAAGTGGACTGTCACCCAGAACGTTTTCCGCTATCTCTGTGGAGCAAAATTTACAGTGATGACAGACAATAATCCACTCACATACGTTTTAACATCTGCAAAGTTGGACGCAGTAGGCCATCGCTGGTTGGCCGTACTTTCCACTTTTCATTTTGATATTGAGTATAGCGCTGGGAAGAACAACCAAGATGCAGATGGGCTGTTGAGACGTCCGTATCTGCATGCCTGTGATATATCTGATCAGAGTTCTAATGATGAGGAAAATGGCATTGAAGGCTTTACTGCACAACTCTTGCGCCGCAACAAAGAGCCTGATTTTCCAACTGAGGCGGTAAAGGCAGTATGCAAGAGACATGAGTATTCTTCAACTCTTGAGGAGGAGGCAGCAGTACCATCGTCTGCACGAGTACAATGTTTGGCTATTGGAGGCTCTGCAATACCAGCAGATTCCTGTCAAACTGATGTAGCTGGGCCATGCCCCCTGCTGCAGATGTCTCTTTCCGATTGGCTACGTGAACAGAAATTAGATCTGGAGAGCTGAGAGAGTCTTGCAGAAAGCTACCAGTTAGCCATTGAGCACAGTCAAAAGAGTGCTTTGCGAATCAAACAAAGGTTTGACAGTAAAGTGCGGGAATCCACCCTTGCCAAGGAAAATAGAGTTGTTTTGAGGACTGTTGCCATCAGGGGTAAGCACAAAATCGCTGATCGGTGGAGCCGAACCGTGTCCACTGTAATCAGACAGATTCAGGACTCTCCTGTTTCTGTTGTGGTGCCTGAAGGAACAGATGGCCTGAAAGAGTGCTACACAGAGACCGGCTCTTGCCTTGTCGGTATCTCCCACCCACTGTGGAAGAGACAGCATCCAAAGCAACACGGTCTAAACCTGCAACTCACCAGCAGTTGATTTAGCTGGGAATGATTGTTCAGAAACCGGCAATGATTAGAGCACTGCATTCTCTGCCCTATCATAACCCTAATGTATTACCAAATGGACCCAAAGAAGACGACCAGATTGCGACCACAAAAAGACTGGCTGGAGTAAAAGTCCACAAAACGTCAGCTACCGGAGACATTTTGGGACAACTTGTTCAGACTCACCCTGTTGAATCAGTCTCAAAAGATTCTCCTTCACCTTATGATGTTTCCACTCAGGTCATTGAAGAAGTTAGGAACAGGAAGTTACTTGTTGGACTATTTAACCATATCCTACATTTATAGTGCACAAAAGTTACAAATTGAACTCATCTCCTTCTGCAGTACCAGCTAATACCAGGTACGATCAGTTTGCATGACAGCAGGAGGCGCTGTGGCTTAGCTGGTCAAAGCGCCTGTCTAGTAAACAGGAGATCCTGGGTTCAAATCCCAGCAGTGCCTTCCTGATTACCTTTGGAAACATCTTCTTCACAGTGTTGATTGCATTCTTAATCTTGGAGTTAGGAAATCTTGAAAGTCTGTGTATGTGCTGAGTTATCCACCTCACGGTACTCTTGAAAGCTTCAAAACTTCTTTCACCTCATCCAAGAAGATTCGTCAGTTCTAGAACAAATGCTGGAGGGTCCCAGGCATTAAACCCCTACTGGAGCTTCTGAGGGTTGTTCACCCGATATTGATGTCTTGGGCATGTCTAAATTTTCATTATATCCTCTTCTTAGAAATGAAGGACAGAAAGCATAACTCCCAATGCTTCCCGCCATCAGCACTCGTTATGAAATGTAATGGCATTGGTAGGGAGGCAAGGCACTGCTGGGATTTGAACCCAGGATCTCCTGTTTACGAGACAGGTGCTTTGGCCAGCTAAGCACAGCGCCTTGAGCTGTGTTCCTCTGGCTACTGTCCACAGCTGGTGGGGAAAAATGTCAGCAACCCATTCAAACTGTGTCTGCAGAGGTTCTGATTTACTTGGTTTTTCCCTTCCCTGAAGGAGGCACTGTAGCTTAGCCGGTCAAGCACCTGCCTTGTAAACAGGAGATCCTGGGTTCAAATCCCAGCAGTGCCTGTTGAGCTGTTTCAAAATAAGAGAATCTGTGTAGGCAAGCTTTCCTTAATGTCAAAATAGAAGAAAGTAAGTTGTTGAATCTCAAGTGTGGAGGCACTAAGATTTAGCAAAGGACACCCCAACAGCTGTGCTCCACATGCAGGTGAAAAGATTCCATACTCAAAGTGTACTAAAACATCAAACTGCCAACTGTAACAACAGATGTAAACGGACCAATATAGAAACTGGCTGAGGCAGGGTTATATTAAGCTTTTGTCCCAAAAGTATTGTCAAGATTCTGCAAATCATTAGAGTTACTCATAAGAGAAGGTACGACTGTTAGGTGTTGTGTTAAAATAAATGCCGTAGTGTTCTCTATTAAAAACAGCATAAGAAGGTGTTCTAGTTTTCTTGTTTCTCTTATGTTTTGGAAAAGTGTATAGGCAGCAGGAATTTGAGTCAGGTCTTGGTTTTTCTTGATGATGTCACTCTTTTCTCAGCTACACTTGAGAACCATGAGGAACGATCGCTGAAGGTCCTCCATAGGATGAAAGAATTTACTTTAAAGCTGTCGCCAGAGAAATGTCAGTTCTTCGGGACATCTGTCCAATATCTCGGCCGTGTTGTATCATCAGAAGGGGTCAAAACAGATCCAGCTGCCCTCACTACCCGGCAAGACCAGCTAACATCAAGTAGCTTAAGTCTTTCCTTGGGTTCACTGGATATTACAGGAGGTTTATAAAAGACTATTCCAAGCTTGCAACACCCCTTAATCACTTAAGCGCTGGTTGCCTCCCACTGAAGAGAAAATCCAGTCTGTCTGGCAGAAACCGCAAGGTTTCTACAAGTGCGGATCTCAAAAAGCCTTTTCATGAAAAATGGACCCCAACCTCTGAGATACTTTTAAGACATTGATTCACAAGCTCACACAACAGCTCCTGTTCTTGGGTTTGCAGATCAAAGAAACATTATATTGTGCACACCGATGCAAGCGCCCACGTTCTCGGTGCAGCCTTATAACAAGAACAGGAGAGCAAGTTAAGAGTCATTGCCTATGCCAGTAGGGGTCTCTCCAAGTCCAGCAAAGGTACCCTGCACACAAGCTTGACTTCCTATCTGTCAAGTGGACTGTCACCAGAACGTTTTCCGCTATCTCTGTGGAGCAAAATTTACAGTGATGACAGACAATAATCCACTCACATACGTTTTAACATCTGCAAAGTTGGACGCAGTAGGCATCGCTGGTTGGCCGTACTTTCCACTTTTCATTTTGATATTGAGTATAGCGCTGGGAAGAACAACCAAGATGCAGATGGGCTGTTGAGACGTCCGTATCTGCATGCCTGTGATATATCTGATCAGAGTTCTAATGATGAGGAAAATGGCATTGAAGGCTTTACTGCACAACTCTTGCGCCGCAACAAAGAGCCTGATTTTCCAACTGAGGCGGTAAAGGCAGTATGCAAGAGACATGAGTATTCTTCAACTCTTGAGGAGGAGGCAGCAGTACCATCGTCTGCACGAGTACAATGTTTGGCTATTGGAGGCTCTGCAATACCAGCAGATTCCTGTCAAACTGATGTAGCTGGGCCATGCCCCCTGCTGCAGATGTCTCTTTCCGATTGGCTACGTGAACAGAAATTAGATCTGGAGAGCTGAGAGAGTCTTGCAGAAAGCTACCAGTTAGCCATTGAGCACAGTCAAAAGAGTGCTTTGCGAATCAAACAAAGGTTTGACAGTAAAGTGCGGGAATCCACCCTTGCCAAGGAAAATAGAGTTGTTTTGAGGACTGTTGCCATCAGGGGTAAGCACAAAATCGCTGATCGGTGGAGCCGAACCGTGTCCACTGTAATCAGACAGATTCAGGACTCTCCTGTTTCTGTTGTGGTGCCTGAAGGAACAGATGGGCCTGAAAGAGTGCTACACAGAGACCGGCTCTTGCCTTGTCGGTATCTCCCACCCACTGTGGAAGAGACAGCATCCAAAGCAACACGGTCTAAACCTGCAAACTCACCAGCAGTTGATTTAGCTGGGAATGATTGTTCAGAAACCGGCAATGATTAGAGCACTGCCATTCTCTGCCCTATCATAACCCTAATGTATTACCAAATGGACCCAAAGAAGACGACCAGATTGCGACCACAAAAAGACTGGCTGGAGTAAAAGTCCACAAAACGTCAGCTACCGGAGACATTTTGGGACAACTTGTTCAGACTCACCCTGTTGAATCAGTCTCAAAGATTCTCCTTCACCTTATGATGTTTCCACTCAGGTCATTGAAGAAGTTAGGAACAGGAAGTTACTTGTTGGACTATTTAACCATATCCTACATTTATAGTGCACAAAAGTTACAAATTGAACTCATCTCCTTCTGCAGTACCAGCTAATACCAGGTACGATCAGTTTGCATGACAGCAGGAGGCGCTGTGGCTTAGCTGGTCAAAGCGCCTGTCTAGTAAACAGGAGATCCTGGGTTCAAATCCAGCAGTGCCTTCCTGTTACCTTTGGAAACCATCTTCTTCACAGTGTTGATTGCATTCTTAATCTTGGAGTTAGGAAATCTTTGAAAGTCTGTGTATGTGCTGAGTTATCCACCTCACGGTACTCTTGAAAGCTTCAAAAACTTCTTTTCACCTCATCCAAGAAGATTCGTCAGTTCTAGAACAAATGCTGGAGGGTCCCAGGCATTAAACCCCTACTGGAGCTTCTGAGGGTTGTTCACCCGATATTGATGTCTTGGCATGTCTAAATTTTCATTATATCCTCTTCTTAGAAATGAGGACAGAAAGCATAACTCCCAATGCTTCCCGCCATCAGCACTCGTTAATGAAATGTAATGGCATTGGTAGGGAGGCAAGGCACTGCTGGGATTTGAACCCAGGATCTCCTGTTTCGAGACAGGTGCTTTGGCCAGCTAAGCCACAGCGCCTTGAGCTGTGTTCCTCTGGCTACTGTCCAACAGCTGGTGGGGAAAAATGTCAGCAACCCATTCAAAACTGTGTCTGCAGAGGTTCTGATTTACTTGGTTTTTCCCTTCCCTGAAGAGGCACTGTAGCTTAGCCGGTCAAAGCACCTGCTTGTAAACAGGAGATCCTGGGTTCAAATCCCAGCAGTGCCTGTTGAGCTGTTTCAAAAAGAGAATCTGTGTAGGCAAGCTTTCCTTAATGTCAAATAGAAGAAAGTAAGTTGTTGAATCTCAAGTGTGGAGGCCTAAAGATTTAGCAAAGGACACCCCAACAGCTGTGCTCCACATGCAGGTGAAAGATTCCATACTCAAAGTGTACTAAAACATCAAACTGCCAACTGTAACAACAGATGTAAACGGACCAATATAGAAACTGGCTGAGGCAGGTTATATTAAGCTTTTGTCCCAAAGTATTGTCAAGATTCTGCAATCATTAGAGTTACTCATAAGAGAAGGTACGACTGTTAGGTGTTGTGTTAAAATAATGCCGTAGTGTTCTCTATTAAAAACAGCATAAGAAGGTGTTCTAGTTTTCTGTTTCCTCTTATGTTTTGGAAAAGTGTATAGGCAGCAGGAATTTGAGTCAGTCTTGGTTTTTCTTGATGATGTCACTCTTTTCTCAGCTACACTTGAGACCATGAGGAACGATCGCTGAAGGTCTCCATAGGATGAAAGAATTTACTTTAAAGCTGTCGCCAGAGAAATGTCAGTTCTTCGGGACATCTGTCCAATATCTCGGCCGTGTTGTATCATCAGAAGGGGTCAAAACAGATCCAGCTGCCCTCACTACCGGCAAGACCAGCTAACATCAAGTAGCTTAAGTCTTTCCTTGGGTTCACTGGATATTACAGGAGGTTTATAAAAGACTATTCCAAGCTTGCAACACCCTTATCACTTAAGCGCTGGTTGCTCCCACTGAAGAGAAAATCCAGTCTGTCTGGCAGAAACCGCAAGGTTTCTACAAGTGCGGATCTCAAAAAGCCTTTTCATGAAAAATGGACCCCAACCTCTGAAGATACTTTTAAGACATTGATTCACAAGCTCACACAACAGCTCCTGTTCTTGGGTTTGCAGATCCAAAGAAACATTATATTGTGCACACCGATGCAAGCGCCACGTTCTCGGTGCAGCCTTATAACAAGAACAGGAGAGCAAGTTAAGAGTCATTGCCTATGCCAGTAGAGGTCTCTCCAAGTCCGAGCAAAGGTACCCTGCACACAAGCTTGACTTCCTATCTGT
This sequence comes from Oreochromis niloticus, assembly GCF_001858045.2. Taxonomy (NCBI): domain Eukaryota; kingdom Metazoa; phylum Chordata; class Actinopteri; order Cichliformes; family Cichlidae; genus Oreochromis; species Oreochromis niloticus. The sequence goes on from NW_020327131.1 coordinate 29,419, forward strand.
CAAGTGGACTGTCACCAGAACGTTTTCCGCTATCTCTGTGGAGCAAAATTTACATGATGACAGACAATAATCCACTCACATACGTTTTAACATCTGCAAAGTTGGACGCAGTAGGCATCGCTGGTTGGCCGTACTTTCCACTTTTCATTTTGATATTGAGTATAGCGCTGGGAAGAACAACCAAGATGCAGATGGGCTGTTGAGACGTCCGTATCTGCATGCCTGTGATATATCTGATCAGAGTTCTAATGATGAGGAAAATGGCATTGAAGGCTTTACTGCACAACTCTTGCGCCGCAACAAAGAGCCTGATTTTCCAACTGAGGCGATAAGGCAGTATGCAAGAGACATGAGTATTCTTCAACTCTTGAGGAGGAGGCAGCAGTACCATCGTCTGCACGGTACAATGTTTGGCTATTGGAGGCTCTGCAATACCAGCAGATTCCTGTCAAACTGATGTAGCTGGGCCATGCCCCCTGCTGCAGATGTCTCTTTCCGATTGGCTACGTGAACAGAAATTAGATCTGGAGAGCTGAGAGAGTCTTGCAGAAGCTACCAGTTAGCCATTGAGCACAGTCAAAAGAGTGCTTTGCGAATCAAACAAAGGTTTGACAGTAAAGTGCGGGAATCCACCCTTGCCAAGGAAATAGAGTTGTTTTGAGGACTGTTGCCATCAGGGGTAAGCACAAAATCGCTGATCGGTGGAGCCGAACCGTGTCCACTGTAATCAGACAGATTCAGGACTCTCCTGTTTCTGTTGTGGTGCCTGAAGGAACAGATGGGCCTGAAAGAGTGCTACACAGAGACCGGCTCTTGCCTTGTCGGTATCTCCCACCCACTGTGGAAGAGACAGCATCCAAAGCAACACGGTCTAAACCTGCAAACTCACCAGCAGTTGATTTAGCTGGGAATGATTGTTCAGAAACCGGCAATGATTAGAGCACTGCCATTCTCTGCCCTATCATAACCCTAATGTATTACCAAATGGACCCAAAGAAGACGACCAGATTGCGACCACAAAAAGACTGGCTGGAGTAAAAGTCCACAAAACGTCAGCTACCGGAGACATTTTGGGACAACTTGTTCAGACTCACCCTGTTGAATCAGTCTCAAAAGATTCTCCTTCACCTTATGATGTTTCCACTCAGGTCATTGAAGAAGTTAGGAACAGGAAGTTACTTGTTGGACTATTTAACCATATCCTACATTTATAGTGCACAAAAGTTACAAAATTGAACTCATCTCCTTCTGCAGTACCAGCTAATACCAGGTACGATCAGTTTGCATGACAGCAGGAGGCGCTGTGGCTTAGCTGGTCAAAGCGCCTGTCTAGTAAACAGGAGATCCTGGGTTCAAATCCCAGCAGTGCCTTCCTGTTACCTTTGGAAACCATCTTCTTCACAGTGTTGATTGCATTCTTAATCTTGGAGTTAGGAAATCTTTGAAAGTCTGTGTATGTGCTGAGTTATCCACCTCACGGTACTCTTGAAAGCTTCAAAAACTTCTTTTCACCTCATCCAAGAAGATTCGTCAGTTCTAGAACAAATGCTGGAGGGTCCCAGGCATTAAACCCCTACTGGAGCTTCTGAGGGTTGTTCACCCGATATTGATGTCTTGGGCATGTCTAAATTTTCATTATATCCTCTTCTTAGAAATGAAGGACAGAAAGCATAACTCCCAATGCTTCCCGCCATCAGCACTCGTTAATGAAATGTAATGGCATTGGTAGGGAGGCAAGGCACTGCTGGGATTTGAACCCAGGATCTCCTGTTTACGAGACAGGTGCTTTGGCCAGCTAAGCCACAGCGCCTTGAGCTGTGTTCCTCTGGCTACTGTCCAACAGCTGGTGGGGAAAAATGTCAGCAACCCATTCAAAACTGTGTCTGCAGAGGTTCTGATTTACTTGGTTTTTCCCTTCCCTGAAGGAGGCACTGTAGCTTAGCCGGTCAAAGCACCTGCTTGTAAACAGGAGATCCTGGGTTCAAATCCCAGCAGTGCCTGTTGAGCTGTTTCAAAATAAGAGAATCTGTGTAGGCAAGCTTTCCTTAATGTCAAAATAGAAGAAAGTAAGTTGTTGAATCTCAAGTGTGGAGGCACTAAAGATTTAGCAAAGGACACCCCAACAGCTGTGCTCCACATGCAGGTGAAAAGATTCCATACTCAAAGTGTACTAAAACATCAAACTGCCCAACTGTAACAACAGATGTAAACGGACCAATATAGAAACTGGCTGAGGCAGGGTTATATTAAGCTTTTGTCCCAAAAGTATTGTCAAGATTCTGCAAATCATTAGAGTTACTCATAAGAGAAGGTACGACTGTTAGGTGTTGTGTTAAAATAAATGCCGTAGTGTTCTCTATTAAAAACAGCATAAGAAGGTGTTCTAGTTTTCTTGTTTCCTCTTATGTTTTGGAAAAGTGTATAGGCAGCAGGAATTTGAGTCAGGTCTTGGTTTTTCTTGATGATGTCACTCTTTTCTCAGCTACACTTGAGAACCATGAGGAACGATCGCTGAAGGTCCTCCATAGGATGAAAGAATTTACTTTAAAGCTGTCGCCAGAGAAATGTCAGTTCTTCGGGACATCTGTCCAATATCTCGGCCGTGTTGTATCATCAGAAGGGGTCAAAACAGATCCAGCTGCCCTCACTACCCGGCCAAGACCAGCTAACATCAAGTAGCTTAAGTCTTTCCTTGGGTTCACTGGATATTACAGGAGGTTTATAAAGACTATTCCAAGCTTGCAACACCCCTTAATCACTTAAGCGCTGGTTGCCTCCCACTGAAGAGAAAATCCAGTCTGTCTGGCAGAAACCGCAAGGTTTCTACAAGTGCGGATCTCAAAAAGCCTTTTCATGAAAAATGGACCCCAACCTCTGAAGATACTTTTAAGACATTGATTCACAAGCTCACACAACAGCTCCTGTTCTTGGGTTTGCAGATCCAAAGAAACATTATATTGTGCACACCGATGCAAGCGCCCACGTTCTCGGTGCAGCCTTATAACAAGAACAGGAGAGCAAGTTAAGAGTCATTGCCTATGCCAGTAGGGTCTCTCCAAGTCCAGCAAAGGTACCCTGCACACAAGCTTGACTTCCTGTCTGTCAAGTGGACTGTCACCCAGAACGTTTTCCGCTATCTCTGTGGAGCAAAATTTACAGTGATGACAGACAATAATCCACTCACATACGTTTTAACATCTGCAAAGTTGGACGCAGTAGGCATCGCTGGTTGGCCGTACTTTCCACTTTTCATTTTGATATTGAGTATAGCGCTGGGAAGAACAACCAAGATGCAGATGGGCTGTTGAGACGTCCGTATCTGCATGCCTGTGATATATCTGATCAGAGTTCTAATGATGAGGAAAATGGCATTGAAGGCTTTACTGCACAACTCTTGCGCCGCAACAAAGAGCCTGATTTTCCAACTGAGGCGGTAAAGGCAGTATGCAAGAGACATGAGTATTCTTCAACTCTTGAGGAGGAGGCAGCAGTACCATCGTCTGCACGAGTACAATGTTTGGCTATTGGAGGCTCTGCAATACCAGCAGATTCCTGTCAAACTGATGTAGCTGGGCCATGCCCCCTGCTGCAGATGTCTCTTTCCGATTGGCTACGTGAACAGAAATTAGATCTGGAGAGCTGAGAGAGTCTTGCAGAAAGCTACCAGTTAGCCATTGAGCACAGTCAAAAGAGTGCTTTGCGAATCAAACAAAGGTTTGACAGTAAAGTGCGGGAATCCACCCTTGCCAAGGAAAATAGAGTTGTTTTGAGGACTGTTGCCATCAGGGGTAAGCACAAAATCGCTGATCGGTGGAGCCGAACCGTGTCCACTGTAATCAGACAGATTCAGGACTCTCCTGTTTTGTTGTGGTGCCTGAAGGAACAGATGGGCCTGAAAGAGTGCTACACAGAGACCGGCTCTTGCCTTGTCGGTATCTCCCACCCACTGTGGAAGAGACAGCATCCAAAGCAACACGGTCTAAACCTGCAAACTCACCAGCAGTTGATTTAGCTGGGAATGATTGTTCAGAAACCGGCAATGATTAGAGCACTGCCATTCTCTGCCCTATCATAACCCTAATGTATTACCAAATGGACCCAAAGAAGACGACCAGATTGCGACCACAAAAAGACTGGCTGGAGTAAAAGTCCACAAAACGTCAGCTACCGGAGACATTTTGGGACAACTTGTTCAGACTCACCCTGTTGAATCAGTCTCAAAAGATTCTCCTTCACCTTATGATGTTTCCACTCAGGTCATTGAAGAAGTTAGGAACAGGAAGTTACTTGTTGGACTATTTAACCATATCCTACATTTATAGTGCACAAAAGTTACAAAATTGAACTCATCTCCTTCTGCAGTACCAGCTAATACCAGGTACGATCAGTTTGCATGACAGCAGGAGGCGCTGTGGCTTAGCTGGTCAAAGCGCCTGTCTAGTAAACAGGAGATCCTGGGTTCAAATCCCAGCAGTGCCTTCCTGTTACCTTTGGAAACCATCTTCTTCACAGTGTTGATTGCATTCTTAATCTTGGAGTTAGGAAATCTTTGAAAGTCTGTGTATGTGCTGAGTTATCCACCTCACGGTACTCTTGAAAGCTTCAAAAACTTCTTTTCACCTCATCCAAGAAGATTCGTCAGTTCTAGAACAAATGCTGGAGGGTCCCAGGCATTAAACCCTACTGGAGCTTCTGAGGGTTGTTCACCCGATATTGATGTCTTGGGCATGTCTAAATTTTCATTATATCCTCTTCTTAGAAATGAAGGACAGAAAGCATAACTCCCAATGCTTCCGCCATCAGCACTCGTTAATGAAATGTAATGGCATTGGTAGGGAGGCAAGGCACTGCTGGGATTTGAACCCAGGATCTCCTGTTTACGAGACAGGTGCTTTGGCCAGCTAAGCCACAGCGCCTTGAGCTGTGTTCCTCTGGCTACTGTCCAACAGCTGGTGGGGAAAAATGTCAGCAACCCATTCAAAACTGTGTCTGCAGAGGTTCTGATTTACTTGGTTTTTCCCTTCCCTGAAGGAGGCACTGTAGCTTAGCCGGTCAAAGCACCTGCTTGTAAACAGGAGATCCTGGGTTCAAATCCCAGCAGTGCCTGTTGAGCTGTTTCAAAATAAGAGAATCTGTGTAGGCAAGCTTTCCTTAATGTCAAAATAGAAGAAAGTAAGTTGTTGAATCTCAAGTGTGGAGGCACTAAAGATTTAGCAAAGGACACCCAACAGCTGTGCTCCACATGCAGGTGAAAAGATTCCATACTCAAAGTGTACTAAAACATCAAACTGCCCAACTGTAACAACAGATGTAAACGGACCAATATAGAAACTGGCTGAGGCAGGGTTATATTAAGCTTTTGTCCAAAAGTATTGTCAAGATTCTGCAAATCATTAGAGTTACTCATAAGAGAAGGTACGACTGTTAGGTGTTGTGTTAAAATAAATGCCGTAGTGTTCTCTATTA